>NW_022604740.1:0-59207 GCF_008692095.1 Etheostoma spectabile
TATTTTGTTAATCCAAGGAGGATAATTACATTGTTCACTCTGTTACAAGCCCTCCCTGCTGTTAATGGATAGCCAGCGTTTATCTCAGGCTAATTAATTTGCTAGTAAGGTGTTGGTAGAAAGAAAGCACAGGAAACAGAGTCTAGTCTCTAGTCCTAGTCTAGTCTACAGGAGGCTCTGACTCATTTTCTACACTCCGTGTCCGTGGACAGCTGTACGCTTGTACCGGTGTTGATGTTTTTTGCATTGTCAGACACATGCAGCCACTTTCCTGACACCGACTGAGAGACTGACACAAGTCCACAGCGGTCCATCACCTGGAGCCTGTCTCCAGAGCCTCCTCCTGCAGGTTGTCAGCTGTGTGTCTACCTGGTTTACTCTCAGACGGCGGATTTAACTCAACGGTCCTCGTTAATATAGTTTAATGTGTTCACGTAGCTCTCTAAAAGCAGAAGAAAGAGGAGCTGAAAACGCAACTTCACACTCGGCTGCAAACCAATCCAGTGATTGCTGAAGGTCACAGGCCAATGATGCCATCATGACCACATCATCTGCAAAAAGCAGTGATGAGATCCTGAGCCCACCGAATTCTAACCCCCCCACTCCGACCACACCTTGATATCCTGTCCATAAATACTAGGTCAAGGTCAAGGTCAAAGTTTATTTATATAGCATATTTACAAACAGTCACTACCGCCCCAAAGTGCTGTACAATTATAGATAACAACATAAGAAAAAGGCATAACAAATATCCGGAAAAAAACATCTAAAACTGAATATGCCAAAAACAACAAAAGATACAACAGATAAAAGCTTTGCGCAAATCAATAACAACAACAAAATGTCACAGCTCAGCTTGTATTAAAAGCCAGTGCAAAAAGATGAGTTTTTAAAAGTGATTTAAAACTCTCAATAGAAGAAGCTGCTCTAATGTTCAGAGGGAGAGAGTTCCAGAGCTTCGGACCTGCCACCGAGAAAGCTCTGTCCCCTCTGGTTTTCAGTCTTGTTCTGGGACAGTCTAAAAGCAACTGGTCAGCGGACCTGAGTGCTCTGACTGGAGCGTACAAAACCAGCATATCAGATAAATATGATGGTGCCAGCCCGTTTAGAGATTTAAAAACAAACAATAAGATCTTAAAATGGATTCTAAAAACGACAGGCAGCCAGTGGAGAGACGACAGTACAGGGGGGGTGTGGTCATAGCGCCTTTTTCCTGTCAGCAGGCGTGCAGCCGCATTTTGGACTAACTGTAATCGGTGAACTGAAGACTGCTCAAGGCCATAGTACAGTGAGTTACAGTAGTCCAGGCGATTTGTAATCAAGGCATGCACAACTGTTTCCAGTTGGCTATGGGGCAGGTAAGGCTTGACCTTCCCAAGAAGTCTAAGCTGAAAAAAGCTTGTTTTTACCACTGAACTGATTTGTTTATCGAGTTTAAAAGAACTGTCAATAACACCAAGAGTTTTTACAAGTGGGCAGCAATTTGAGAACATAGGAGCATTGTTAAAACCAGAGACATCGGGCTTCCCAAAAACTACAACTTCAGTTTTTTTATCATTTAAGTTCAAAAAATTCAATGACATCCAGTCTTTTACATCATGTAGGCATTTACTCAGAGCTTCAACTGAGTTTGTTTTAGAATTCAAAGGTAGGTAAATCTGGACATCATCTGCAAAGCAGTGAAAGGATATGTTGTATTTTAGGAAGATTGATCCGAGGGGCAGCATATACAGCAAGAACAAGACTGGGCCTAAAATTGAGCCTTGAGGCACCCCGCTGTCAATCGGGGCTTTATTTGAGTAAAAAGGCCCAAGATTTACAGAAAAAGACCTGTCTGTCAGATATGACTGAAACCACTTCAGAGCTGTGCCCTTAATGCCAGCACAGGACTCGAGTCTTGACAATAAAATCTTGTGGTCAACCGTATCGAACGCTGCAGTCAAATCTAAAAGCACTAGAACAGCAGAGCTACAAGAATCAGAAATTAAAAAAAGATCATTAAAAACTTTTAAAAGAGCAGTTTCTGTACTGTGACAAGATCTAAAACCAGACTGGAATTTTTCAAAGATATTATTCGAGTTAAGGTGTACCTGAAGTTGGGCATATACCACTTTTTCTAGAACTTTGGATAAAAAAGGTAACTTAGAAACTGGCCTGTAGTTGGACAGAGCAGAAGGGTCCAGATTGTGCTTTTTCAGGAGGGGTTGTACAACGGCCTTTTTAAAAGCAGCTGGAACGCACCCAGTTGAAAGAGACAAATTTGTCAAATTTAAAATACAAGGCCCAACAGAGTCGAAAACATCTTTAAAAAGCTTGGCAGGAAGGGTGTCCAATGAGCAGACGGAGGGTTTCAAACTATGGACCGTCTTTGCCAAATCAGAGAAAGATATTGGCCTAAAATCTTCAAAAACAGCTGAACAGAAAGGTATAATACTGGGATCTGGCACAGCACAAAGGGTTAAAGTCCGGATTCTGGACACCTTATCAGTGAAGAATTTACAAAATCTGTCACACAGAAGGGCACTAGGAATAATACCAGTATGTTCAGCGGGATTGATTATCCTATTTAAAACATTAAAAAGGACATGAGCTTTGTGACAGTTGTTTTGCACAAGGTTTGACATATACTGAGTCTTTGCAGCTTTAACAGTGACCTGGTAGTTAGACAAACAGTATCTTAAAATCCCCAGAGATACATGGAGTTTGTCTTTTTTCCATTTTCTCTCAGCACGACGACATTCCCTTCTGAGACCACGAGTAGTGTCATTGTGCCATGGCTCCCCATTTGAGCCAGAGCTCTTGTGCATGAACGGTGCTATTGAGTCAAGGATTTCTGTGCACGTGGAGTCAAATAAAGTAACCATCTCATCAATGTCCACATTTAAAAAAGAGGTCTGCAGGGACATAAATGGAGAGGTGTTGAACGCTGCAACAAAAAGGGAAGCCGTAGATGGATTAATTGCGCGCCGCTGACGCATGGGGACGCACACTTTGTATTGAGGGCACGGCAAAGAAACAGAAAACAAGACAGGCATGTGGTCAGAAATACCTGCGTCATAAATGTCATTTATGGACAGATTTAGGCCATGGGACAGGACCAGGTCCAAAAAATGTCCCTTGTTATGGGTCGGGCAGTTTACAGACTGAGTAAGACTAAAAGAATCTAAAATGTTTAAAAAGTCCTTGACCAAGGGCTTAGAAACACAACAAACATGAATATTAAAATCACCAACAATTAAAAAAGGATCATAATTAAGAGTAATACCCGCCACAAACGCCGAAAAGTCCTTAATAAAATCCTTATTGAACTTAGGAGGGCGGTAAATGAGCGCACATACCACTGTTAAATTGAAGTTTAATTCAAAAAGTTGCAGCTCAAAGCTCTTGTATTGTTCACATGGGATTTTTTTACAGTTAAGACTGGTTTTAAAGACTGTCGCTAGCCCTCCACCTTTTCCCGTGGTTCGAGGAGAGCTAAAGAAAGAGCATGCTGGAGGAAGAAGCTCTGAGAAGGGGAAACGCTCACCGGGTTGAACCCACGTCTCTGACAGAAGCATTAAGTCAAGCTCTCGGGACAAAAAGAAGTAATTTAACATAAAAGTCTTATTAGCCAAGGATCTGACATTAATCAGTGCCAACTGAAGAACAGTATCCTCCGTACACGAAGATTTGGCTCGAGCCAGTGACCGGAGATTTGCCAGATCCACGCCACGCTTGGCTGCTCGAAGACGCCGGAGAACAAACTCCTCCGCTGGTGCACGCAGCTGGTCTACAGCGATGACGGCTCCAGGTCGGATCGGGAGAAGCCACCGCCTCCTGGAGTCCGGAGGAGAAAGGACAGCTAGCGGAGAGAGACCCCAGACCATTCCACCGTGCAGACCGCAGGTATATTCTCGCTTTTACAACCACACCACCTCGCTTTCCCCGTCTTCTGAGGCGCCTCCTCCGCGGGGCAGCACCGGGTGTGCGTCGCAGGAATGCCGGCAGAGCGGAGAGTAGTGGAGGGGGTACATCCGAGGCCGGATTCCCAAAAATGACATTCTTTAGAAGAGAAACAAGTTGATCGCGAATGGAAAAAAGTGTCTGGCGATCATACACAAACAGAGCTGAGACATTTAGATAACTTGAACTAATAATCAGAGCGAACAAAACCCCAAACAGGACAGGGAGACGCTGCGCCGTGCACAGTGCTGGCGCCATCTTCGGAAAGATACTACAAACAGGATTGGACATCCCCTCCACACCCAGAGATTTCCGCACTTCTGGATGGATCTCATCAATCCGTGAGGCTTTAACTACCTCAACGACTTCCACCAGGAAGATTGACAACAATCCCCCATCATCCTCCAGCTCTGCCTCTACCACAAAGGGCGTGTCAGCTGGATTTAGGAGTTCCTCAAAGTGCTCCTTCAACCGCTCTATTACCTCCTCAGTTGAGGTCAACAGCATCCCATCCTTATTGTACACAGCTTGGATGGTTCCCCGCTTCCTCCTCCTGAGGTGGGGAACGGTCTTCCAGAAGCACCAAAAGTCCTTCTCCATGTCTTCTCCAAACTTCTCCCACACCCGCTGCTTTGCCTCTTTCACGTCAGAGGCTGCAGTCCTTCAGGCCTTTTAGTACCATGCCCCTGCCTCCAGAGTCCAGAAAGAATCCTTCAGTCGGACGGCTTCCCTGACCAACAGTGTCCATGCTTGAGTTTGTGTATTACTGCCCCTAGAGGCACCTAAGACCAAAACGCCCAGCAGCTTCAGCAATGGAAATTGCACTACCCGTTTGGTCTTACCAGGTCTGTACAGAGTCCTCCCCCACCCCCTGACCCAACTCACCACCAGATGGTGATCAGTTGACAGCTCCGCCCCTCTCGTCACCCGAGTGTCAAAAACATACGGCCTCAGATCAGACGAAATGATTATAATGTTGATCATGGACTTACGGCCTAGGGTGCTCTGGTACCAAGTACACTTATGAACATCTCTATGTTTGAACAAGAAGTTTGTTATAGACAATCCATGACTAGCACCGAGGTCCAACAACAGACAACCACCCTAGTTTAGATCAGGGAGGCCGTTCCTCCCAATCACGCCTTTTCCACGCATTCCATGCAGAAAGTTGAATTTGAGTCAATTTTATGGTAATGAGCTATGACGCGGTTCAGCGGCAAACAACCAGCAACCAATCAGAATATAGACGTCCTTCGCTCTGGCTGATCCCGGAGAACAAAACTTGGTGTCCTATTTTTCAGTCACTGTTCAATTATCTTTTACTATGACTGTTATTGCCACTATTCATCTCAACCCCAGCCAGTCGTCAGACACCGCTTCAAGAGCCTGTGTCTGGGTCTGTCCCAGGTTTCTTCCTAAAAGGAAGTTTTAGGAAAATACTAGTACTGTTGGGTCCTTGTAAATTATGTGGTCTAGACCTACTCTATCTGTAAAGTGTCTCGAGATAACTCTTGTTATCAATTTGATACTATAAATTAAAATGAAGTGAATCAAAGGTCTGGACCAAGGAAACAGTATTCTATAAATACAGACCTGCAGCCTCAGCAACTGGATCCCTCTGAACCTTCTTTCCTGCTGCCATGCCTTTTCCTTCCTTTTGCTTCTGGAAAGAGAAAGAGCCAGTTACACAATGATAAAAACCATGGGCCTCATTCACTGACATCTTCCTAAGTTTTCTCTTAAATATGATCTCAAAAAAGTCCCTAAGAAAAGTTGAATCTCACGTGCCTGTTGTTCCTAATTAGCATAAGAAAACGCTCTGCAAATTCCCATTTAAGGGCACTTCCTGTGCAGCTCCGGGGAAGTGGGAGACCGCCTTCAAGAGATGGTTGTTGGAGTCGCTGAAGACTTGTACATTACTTTGGTGGAGGAAGTACTGAAGCTCAGTACGTAAGTAAACGTATAAATAACCAGATACATATTTCACGTGTGTGTAAGAGTGCTCTTGAGTGTTTGTAGATTAGAAAACATTAGTGAATGTCAGACTCTTCATAAAAAGTGCGTAAGTGGGGTTTAAGAACACATTTCTCTGTAAGACCGGTTGGTTGTGTTGCTGCGTTTTGTCTAAATGTTATACTGTCTCAGCGGGACTTGAGTGTTAATGAAGAGATTTGTTCCTCACCAGTTTCTCCAGCACTTCATAGACAGCTTTGTTGAGTTCATCTTTGTGCTTCTTGAACAGCTGTTCTGTCTCCGTTGTACACTCTGTTGTACACAACATAGAGTAAAGACTAACGTTAGAGCCCGGCATCACCAGCTGTTTTTTTGTGTTAATTCACTGCATCAGAGGTGAATGACGTAGTTTTCTCACCAAGGGCTCTGGGCCTTCGTTCAGGTTTCTGATCCCAGCATCTCTCCATCAGTCTTTTCAGCTCCGTCAACCCGGCAGCATCGCCCGTGATATCCTCCAGGGGTGGACGGTCTCCTCTCGGGATGCGCTCCATCATTATTTTGGGTCTTGAATCTACATTGGAGGAAGAATTAGAAATGCTGTCAGAGTGGTCTTGAGGTTAAATGAGACCGTGTTAATACCTTAGTAGACGGTCTAGACTGATGCTCATGTAAAGGTTCAGGTTCAATCTGCTAAATGGGACAACTCTGCCACCTGCTGTTGTAAATTTCATTGAGTAGAGCTGGAACAATTCCAAATCACTGTACAATTAATAGTTTCAAAAATAATCACAATTAACCAAATAACTGTCTCTTTTAGTCAAATGTATTTATCACTTTTTTGAACCCATGCTACATCAATGTCATGTGACCCAGATAATGTAATAACATGAGTACAGAGTCTACCGAGTAAACCGAGCATCTTTATAGTCATAAAAACATTGTGTTTTGTTCTTAATTTAACAACATTTATAATTACCGTCAACAGTCATGAATCTTATCACCTTAGCTCATGTCAGCAATTAATTGGTTAAATAACAGATTATGTAAAAGAGCTGCATTTAGATAAGGCCTAGCATTCAGTAGCAGTAGCACATGACATGCTGTCCTAGATCTGTTTGGACATATATGAAATTTAAAGCACTGCAAGTATTCATTTCATATATTACTGGCAGCACCACAGTGACGTCTGCTGTTAGGCAGCTCCATCTCCACCTACAGAGTCCTGATGTTCCTGCACCACGTGTAAGATTAGGTTAGATAATACTTTATTCATCCTGAAATGGGGAAATTCTCTTGTTACAGCAGCAATTTGTCCACAGTAAGAAGCAAAATAACAACCAATCAACAGGCAGACCACAGATAATGTGCATAAAGTACTGAATGAGTGTAATGTTAATATATAAGAAGTATTGTAAAGTAAAGTGAGGTGGCCATAGTGCAAAAATATTGCAACGTAAGTAAGTGACATTAAATTGAATAATATGTAATTAAATAATAAAACAAAAGTAAGTAACCATAATATTAATTTAATTGAAGTGTGAACATATATAAGTACTATTACATCTGCTTGAGAGTTGTGTTCTGCATTTTAGTGTCCTAGTCTGTTATATATTTTAAATGTTTTTTTTGTTATTCACATCTTTATATTTATGTCAATGTCCAGCACTTTGGTCAACCTGGTTGTTTTTAATAAAGTTGGATTGGATTGGATTCCAGAGCCCGAGCCGACGTCCAGCCGTCCAAAGCTCGACAACCTTGACTAATTTAATAAATTATTGTTTCTTTGTCTTAAATCCACCAGCCATTTTCACATTATACCAACATTTGCAGCACCCTGAGCCTTTTAGGTTACTAGGAAAACTCAGTCCAGAGTAGTTTCATTGTCCTAAAAAACTTTCATTTTTTTATTTTTAGACCAAGTATACCAAAATATCACAAGCTCTTTTTTGTGTGCAATTTCCACTGTCTCTCCCAAATTCATTGAAATATAAAAGACAAATCTCACGCAAAATCTGACATTTTGGGCTACAACCATCTCAAAAAAAGGTCACGAAATCCTGGAGGGACAACAGTCACTTACGCTCATATGGTTGTTTCCCTGTGGCAATGGACCAAAGGAGTATCCCATAACTGAAAGACAGAAGAGAGAGTTTCATGTCAGGATTATTATCCATATCATAACAATCACACCCTGGTTGGTCACTGGCTGGATTGTTGTCATCTGTTAATTAATGCTCATGTGAGAACGAGGATATTTAATGTCATATACAGTGCCTTGCGAAAGTATTCGGCCCCCTTGAACTTTTCAACCTTTTGACACATTTCAGGCTTCAAACATAAAGATATAAAAAATTTATTTTTTGTGAAGAATCACCAACAAGTGGGACACAATTGTGAAGTGGAACGAAATCTATTGGATATTTTAAACTTTTTTAGCAAATAAAAAAACTGAAAAGTGGTGCGTGCAAAATGATTGGCCCCTTTACTTTCAGTGCAGCCAACTCACTCCAGAAGTTCAGCGTGGATCTCTGAATGATCCGATGTTGTCCTAAATGACTGATGGTGATAAATAGAATCCACCTGTATGTGATTAAGTCTCTGTAGAAATGCACCTGCTCTGTGATAGTCTCAGGGTTCTGTTGAAAGCACAGAGAGCATCATGAAGACCAAGGAACACACCAGGCAGGTCCCTAATACTGGTGTGGAGAAGTTTAAAGCCGGATTTGGATACAAAAAGATTTCCCAAGCTTTAAACATCCCAAGGAGCACTGTGCAAGCGATCATTTTGAAATGGAAGGAGTATCAGACCACTGCAAATCTACCAAGACCTGGTCCCTGTAAACTTTCAGCTCAGACAAGGAGAAGATGATCAGAGATGCAGCCAAGAGGCCCATGATCCCTCTGGAGGAACTGCAGAGAACTCCAGCTGAGGTGGGACAGTCTGTCCATAGGACAACAATCAGTTGGACACTGCACAAATCTGGCCTTCATGGAAGAGTGGCAAGAAGAAAGCCATTTCTCAAAGATATCCATAAAAAGTCTTGTCTAAAGTTTGCCACAAGCCACCTGGGAGACCCCCCAAACATGTGGAAGAAGGTGCTCTGGTCAGATGAAACCAAAATCAAACTTTTTGGCCACAATGCAAAACGATATGTTTGGAGTAAAAGCAACACAGCTCATGACCCTGAACACACCATCCCCACTGTCAAACATGGTGGTGCAGCATCATGGTCTGGGCCTGCTTTTCTTCACCAGGGACAGGGAAGAGGGTTCAAATTGAGGGGAAGATGGATGCAGCCAAATACAGGACCAGTCTGGATGAAAACCTGTTGGAGTCAGCAAAAGACCTGAAACTGGGACGGAGATTTATCTTCCAACAAGACAATGATCCCAAACATACAGCAACATCTCCAAAGGAACGGTTCCCAAATAAACGGATCCAGGTGTTAGAATGGCCAAGTCAAAGTCCAGACCTGAATCCAATCGAGAATCTGTAGAAAGAACTGAAAACTGCTGTTCACAAACGCTCTCCATCCAACCTCACTGAGCTCCAGCTGTTTTGAAGGACGAATGGGCAAGAACTTAGTCTCTCGATGTGCAAAACTGATAGAGACGTCCCCCAAGAGACTTGCAGCTGTAATCGCAGCAAAAGGTGGCTCTACAAAGTATTAACGCAAGGGGGCCCAATATTTTGCACACACCACTTTTCAGTTTTTTATTTGCTAAAAAAAAAGTTTAAAATATCCAATAGATTTCGTTCCACTTCACAATTGTGTCCCACTTGTTGGTGATTCTTCACGAAAAATAAAATTTTTATATCTTTATGTTTGAAGCCTGAAATGTGTCAAAAGGTTGAAAAGTTCAAGGGGGCCGAATACTTTCGCAAGGCACTGTAGGAAATCTGTGCATGAAGTATCCCTCCTACCTGAAAACAATTCCCTCTCCTGTTAAAGGACTAAGCAACTGATATTTTTACTTCCTGTCTATACTGTGTTGGGGAGAGTTCTAGCCTGACCAGGCCCCTCTCTTTACCCTGTCTCTCTTGGTTATGCTTTGATAAAGCTTATAGTTAGGGCATAGAATTGAATATTGTTAGGGAGTGAGGAGTCGCAGCGTCCGCCTAACCCGGCCCACCTGCTTCTCGTCACAGTTATCAGATTTATCTATCATATAATCAAGCATATAATAAAACTAAAGGGAGACTTGGCATACAGCCCGATCCGGTTGGGGAGAGTTCTAGCCCGACCAGGCTCCTCTCTTTACCCTGTCTCTCTTGGTTTTGCTGTAATAGTTTTAGACAGCTGGGGACTTCCTTTGATACACTGAGTTCCTCTCTCCTCTTTCTTCCTATCTTTTCATTTATGTGCATCCATGTCCCAAAAATGCTTGTTAATAACCTAGTTACTAACCTAGTTTCTAACCTAGTTACTAACCCAGTTACTAACCTAGTTACTAACCTAGTTACTAACCTAGCTCTGGGGAGTCATTCCCCGGGGTCCTTATGTTCTTTTTTCCCCAGCATGTTCCCTCGGATCAGGGATGCTCCAAAATCAGGGTAGCAGCTGTCGCCATGGTCCCGCTACACGTTCTGCGGTGCCATGTTCATCTGCTACACTCTGCGGTGCCCTGCTACGTCCTGCTACGTCCTGCTACGTCCTGCTACGTCCTGCTACGTCCTGCTACGTCCTGCTGTGCCTTGTAATGCCGCACAGCGTCCTGCTATGCCATGAACTACTACAAAGAACTGCTACAAACTACACATTTTTTCTATTTTTGTTATTGCCACTCTTCATTAACCCCAACCGGCCCGTCAGACACCGCCTACCAAGAGCCTGGGTCTGACCCAGGTTTCTGCCTAAAAGGAAGTTTTTCCTCGCCACTGTGGCCCTGTTGCTGCTCTGGAGGAAACTACTAGAACTGTTGGGTCCTTGTAAATTTCTGAGTGTGGTCTAGACCTGCTCTATCTGTAAAGTGTCTTGAGATAATTCTTGTTATGAATTGATACTATAAATAAAATTGAATTGAATTGAAATTGAATGTGTTAGCATGGCAGCTGGAGTGATCCCGTCTCCAGTTATTATTTATTATATGATCAATAAAACACTTTTATTCGAGTGCTGGTATGCTCTTATACCTGTAGATATCAAAGGCTCTGGTAGGTTTGTACGATGCTTTAAAAGCCTCTGGTGGCATGTATGGTAGCGTCCCTCCTACTGGTCCACTGTCCTTGGAAACCTGCGTGACGCTGCAGCAAATCCGGGCAAGGCCAAAATTTGTAAGCTGCAGAGAGAATTAGCAAAGAGAGGAAGGAGACAGAAGAGGTTCTTCATTTGAACGGGTGTGCAGAAGACAGACATGAAACCAGCTATGAACATGAAGGAGTCTTAATGAATGTTCATGACTATTGTAATTAAGCTTTAATGTGTAACTTTTTGATATTAATGATTGTCCGTTACATTCAACTCATTGCCAAATGAGTTGCTAGAAAGCTAATTAAGACCATCAGCTCCACACAACTCTCTCTGTGGGTTGGTTTTCTGGTGCTGCAGGAGTAAAAGGTGGGGGCTATCCAATCCACGTTTGTATATACAAAGGTTTAGCTGTGTCTTCGGTTGCTCCTTTTCACCAATCCTGTTTGTGATATTCAAGGATATCAAAATGTAGTCATGGGGGGAGGGGTTGCAGTTAGGTGAGTAGGAGATAGCTGTTTTTTGCAGATAATGTGGTGCTGATCAGACATCATCGGTATGTGACCTCCAGCACTCAGTGGATCTGGACCCATGGAGCTAGGTTAATGTGTAGAGACCCTGGTGATGCTGAGTCCATGTGTAGAGACCCTGGTGATGCTGAGTCCATGTGTAGAGACCCTGGTGATGCTGAGTTCATGTGTAGAGACCCTGGTGATGCTGAGTCCATGTGTAGAGGCCCTGGTGAACGTCTCATGTTGATGCTATCATAGTAGCGCCCCTAGCTCTCCCATTCAAAAGGCCGTTTGATCCAAAAACGGTCTATCTTAAAAGTGGTTCCATCGCCACTATTTACTACTGTATATTATCAAGCTGCAACATGTAAAGGAAACCCATGTCTGTATCTTTTGGGTTCACAATATGTTTAGTAACTGTGCAAACTATTGTAAAAGTATAAAGTAAACATGAGGCCTGGCCTCCCCTCAAAGCCTGGGACTCACCTTGGCATTGAGAGCGTCATCCAGCAGCACGTTTTGGGGCTTCAGGTCCTGGTGGAGCACGGGTCGGGGCAGAGTGTGGAGGAAGTTTATACCCAGAGCCACTTGGTGAGCCAGTCTGAAGACCAGCGACCAGGGTGGAGTTCCCCTCAATGCTTCCTGTAAGATGGTTTCAGATCCACAAAGTGGAGAATAGTGGAGATAGTGGAGACAGTGAGCTACACCTACACCTTCACCACCATTCAAAGGTTTGGAATATGATGTTATATTTATGTTTTTCTTCTTTTCTTTAATAATGAGTATATTAAATATTTATTTATTCCATACTTTTGCAATGTTAATGCAAGACTTTTACTTGTAGCATGAGTATTTTTTACAGAGTATTCCTACTCTAAGTAAAAGATATAAGTAGTTGTTCCAGCCCTGGTCACCTGTAGGGAGGCCAATGATCCTCTCTCCATGAGATCCATGACCACACCAAGCTGTCTTGACCCACCAGAGGGCGTATGACCTTTGAAGATCCCTCGGACGGCCATGACATACGGGCTGGTGGCTTGACGCATCATCTTGATCTCACGCAGCAAAGACTCCTCGGTCCTGTGTGTGTGTTTGTTTGCATTATGAGTAATTCACACAACTTTATATAATTATAAACATGAAATCCTTTGTAAGCACTTACCCCTCGCCCTGAAGAAGCAGTTTAATGGCCACGTCACAGCCCCACTGATGATGCCTGGCTTTGTAGATTTGTCCAAAACCCCCAGAACCAATCTCCTCCCAGTCCCTGAGGCTGGAGTCTTCAACATACTGTTCCATAGTTCACTGGAGGAACACATTATTGGGGTTATCAACCAGAGTCCAGTTTAGACTAGGGATCCTAGGATGTCCGATGCCTTGCACATGTACTTACATGTAGTCATGAAAAGACTCCAACTCTACCACAACCGATACCACCTCATAGCAACGTGTCAATAACTTCTCTATCAAGCAGGTATAAGTGACGGAGGAGGAGCAATGCCAGCTGTTTGGAGATTCTTGGCTGTAAAATAATAACTAGGCGTGTCTTTGTACGTATGTAATGATGTGATGTAATTTTAATGCCTATCTTGGCCAGGTCTTCCTTGCAAAAGAGATTTTTAATCTCAGTGGGTATTACCTGGTTAAATAAAGGATAAATAAAAAAACAAAAAACTAATGTGCCCATATTCTGCTTATTTTCAGGTTCATAATTGTATTTTAAGGTTATACCAGAATAGGTTTGGATGGTTTCATTTTCAAAAAACTCCATATTGTTGTTGTACTGCACATTGCTGCAGATCCTGTTTTCACCCTGTGTGTTTAGGTCTCTGTTTCATCTCCAGAGTGAGACATCTCCCTAGTTTTATCTCCAGAGTGAGACATCTCCCTTCTATCCTATCTTTGTTGGGAGCTGCACATGCTCAGTAGCTCGGTAAGATCCATCAGCTGATAACTCTTTCTCCAGCTTTGGTCATAAGGCAGGATCAGCTGGGAGACTTCTTCTAGAACAGGGACACAACAGGGACAGCAAGTAGAACAGGGACAGCAAGTAGAACAGTGACAAGAAGTAGACCAGGGACAGGAAGTAGTTCTTTTGGAGAGTATGGTCAACTAGTGGCTGTTGGAGCAGTGTTTTCCATTGAGAACGAGTTAGCATGCTATGGTTATCCACCTCGTCTCTAGTGACGTAGAAAGCCGTAAAGATGTTGGACAGCTCACCCGGAGACCGGAGACAGAGGACACTCAGAAACCGGATGTCACTCAAAACAAGATAGATAGATAGATAGATAGATAGATAGATAGATAGAAAGACTTTATTAAGCAAGCAGTCAGTTACCGAGGACATACTCACTCACTAACCAAAGATACTAGAAATATACTAGAAGTAGTGGATCAGGGTTATCTATGATAGATTGTTGTGTTCAGGGACTTCCTCTCCACCACTGGTTTCTATCCAGTGACTTATTTAAGTTGGCTCATCCAGGTTGTTTAGAGCCTGTCAGCACTAAAGAGTTTGATTAGTGAGCTCTAACTTGCAGGAGTTTGCATGTCATTGTTTTCTGAGGAATAGCCATGACCACTACTTCCCCAGACGGCTGTTCAACGCTGCTTGTTGCTTTAACTACATATATGTAGTCCAGTGATATCGATGTAACTGTAATCACCACATCTGGTGAAGCCCATTCAAAATGTGTCCATGTCCCCAAATGAAAACCTTTCTTAAGTTCCAGATATGAACATTGAGAACCTTTAACAAATGAGCGTCAAAGGTGTGTCAGAGGTTGAAGATTTGGTTCACACCTCCTCCAGTTTCACCGATGCTGCAGACCAGTTTTGACATTCTCTACATTTTTCCCTGATGAGTGAGGATGAGCTCAGATTGAACATGAGAGCCTCTGGCAGTAATACATGCTAACCTGGTTCAGATCACGTCATTTAACACAGAGTCAAATTCTACAGAATATTTCAGAAAGGTATTTTTGAATCATCCCAAGAGACACATCCCAATGTGATCACCGTGATCTGATTATCAGACATTTACACATTCCTCTGCTAGGATTCTCACCTGCTGAACTCTTCAGGTCCATTAAAGACTCTTTCCACCTTCGTGTGTGGAGGAAACACTGGCAGAGACCAAGCTGCTCTTCTCTCGTCTTCCTCTTCAGTCCGGGTGTCTGAGTGTCTGATCAGAGGACAAAGACACACCCTCATAACTTCAGTCTATGTAAAAAATAATCAGTTACATAAAAACCTGTTCACAGGAGGTAGATGTCAGCTTATAAGAAATGTGGTTTCATTTCCTCCTCTGTGCCCTTCCCCCCCCCCCCCCCCCCCCCAGAGGAGATTGGCTTATCAGTGCTGTTTGTTAATCCTGTGTCTAACCAGTGTCAACAACCAATAAGGGTTTTATATGGATTTTTAAAATGTTTTTACTTATAAAGACAATGCACATTAATAAACATTTCTGTAAATGTGTCAGTAGCTAATTTTCAACTAAGTTAGTTATTATTATTATTATTATTATTATTATTATTATTATTATTATTATTATTCTCACTTACAATACAAGCTGCTAACAATTTTAAGAATTTTTTCTGTAAAAATAGTAGTAGCACTGCAGCTCGTAGTAATAGTAGTAGTGTGTGTGTGTGTGTGAGCAAGTTTGTGAAGGTGCGTGTGTGCTTTTGTGTTTGTGCATTTTTCTGCGTGTGTGTGCGTCTCACCTGGTGACAGGTGTGTAGGGTGCGGCTCCGCTGCTCGGCATGTACAGGTGACAAGTCTTGGTGTCAGTCATCAGCGGAGATGCTAACTGTCGACCAAAACGGAGATGAGTAGTAGACCAATCAGAACACGGAGATGAGTCGAGGACCAATCAGAACACGGAAATGAGTCACAGCTGCTGTTATGCATAAGTATCCCATAATGCAATGTAGAAGTAACATTGTTTTCAAAATAAGCTGCATTCAAGGCAGCTCTGTAACAGTGTGTGTCTGTACATGTGTCCGTGTGTTTGTGTGTCTGTGTGTGTGTGTGTGTGTGTAGGTGTGTCTGTGTGTGTGTATGTGATTTTTGGACCCAACCCCCTAATTGAAATATTCAGTAACCATGGTGACGCGTAACCTGAGAGTCACATAAGAAATTAAAGCTGCGTGGAGAATCTTGAAGTTTTCAGGCAACTTGTGACCAAAATCCTTCCAGTCCGGTCTGATGGAGACACGACGACATTACTCAGGATCACAACCGGAGATACACTTTCTCACATGAACTTGTACTTCACTCGAGTATTTACCTTTTGTGCGTTAAGGTTCAACAGCAACTACACTTCCTGAGGGTCCTCAGGAAACACCTGGACTCCAACCTGCTGCTGACGTTCTACTCTGCCCCTCCAGAAAAACCTGGTTATGCGATCCCATAATCAGCCAAAGTCCACATATATATGGGGGGGGCTTTTTATCAAATACGCTGCACTCTTGCCACATAATTTGACGATTTCAGCGCACAATACAGTATAGTGCCACAATATAGTGGCAGCCACTTACAACATCCAGACAGACGTAGAGGAGTATACAGACACTATAACCTCTTATATCACCAAGTGCATTGATGATGTGACCCACACAAAAGACATCATCACTCGGGCAAATTGGAAGCCATGGCTGACAGGGGATGTCCTCAAGCTGCTGAGGGCTAGAGACCAAGCCTACAGAGCTGGGGATGAAGCTGGCATGAGAACAGCGAGAGCCAACCTGTCCCGTGGCATCAAGGTAGCAAAAAAGCAACACACTCACAAGATAACCACCCACTTCAAAGACAGCAGGAACGCACAAAGCCTATGAAGGACTGCACTGAGGAACTTAAGGATGTCTTCACAGACATCTTTAACACTTCCCTGAAGCAAGCCATCATCCCATCATGCTTCAAAGCTGCCACCATCATACCTGTGCCGAAGAAAACGGCTCCATCCTGCTTCAATGACTACCGCCCCGTGGCACTGACACCCATCATCATGAAGTGCTTTGAGCGGCTCGTCATGTCACACATCGAATCCATTCTCCCCCCCACCCTGGACCCCTTCCAGTTTGCATACCGAGCCAAGCGGTCCACAGAGGATGCAATCTGCTCCACCCTCCACCCAGCCCTCACCCACCTGGATAAAAGAGACTCATATGTGAGATTGCTGTTTATAGACTTCAGTTCAGCATTCAACACCATAATACCACAACAACTCATCTGTAAACTTGACAAACTGGGACTCAGTACCTACCTCTGCAACTGGCTACTGGACTTCCTCTGTCAGAGGCCTCAAGTAGTACGGGTTGGATATAATATCTCAAGCAGCATCACACTGAGCACGGGGGCCCCTCAAGGCTGCGTGCTCAGCCCGCTGCTCTTCACCCTGCTGACGCATGACTGCACTGCAACCTACAGCAACAACCACATGGTGAAATTTGCTGACGACAACTCTGGTGGGTCTCATCACCAAGGACGATGAGACTCAATGCAGGTTGGAGGTCGACCTTCTGATCACGTGGTGCAGGGACAACAACCTCCTGCTGAATGTCAGCAAGACTAAGGAGATTGTTGTTGACTTCCGGAGAGGTCACATCCAACACCTGCCACTGACCATCGACGGTGCTGTGGTGGAGAGAGTGAGCAGCACCAAATTTCTGGGGGTGCACATCAGTGAAGACCTCTCCTGGACCACCAACTGGTGAAAAAAGCCCAGCGCCGCTTGTACTTCCTGCGGGAACTCAGGCGAGTAAGTGCTCCACCAGCCATCAGGACCAAGTTCTACCGAGGCCCCATTGAGAGCATCCTCTCCAGCTGTGCTGCTGTGTGGGGGGGAAGCTGCTCTGAATACAACAGGAGAGCCCTGCAGCGCATAGTGAACACAGCTGGAAGGATCATTGGTGCCTCACTCCCCCCCGAAGGACATTTACACCTCCCACCTCACCCGCAAGGCCACCACAATTGTGGGTGATTCAGGTCACCCCGCTCACAATTAGTTTGATCAACTGCCCTCTGGGAGGAGGTCCAGGAGCCTGCGCCTCCCCCCCACCAGACTCACCAACAGCTTCATACACCAGGCTGTTAGGATGCTGAACTCTCTCCCCCCTCTCCCCCCTCTACCCTCAGTTACATAAACATCCTGGACTTTGGAACCAAAATGGCTGCCTTGCACCACTCCACTTGCACACTTTGCAACTTGTTGTTGTTGTCCTGAAAACACTTGGGAACACATTCCTGCTGCTCTACATAACTGGCACCACTGTGCTACCGCCTGTCTTTTGCACTATTACATTGACTGTCGACTGTATGCATAATTGCACATTTTTAACTCAAATTTTGCTGCTCTTATTTTCCTTATTGTATATGTCTTCTTATTTTTACTTTTTATATTGTTTACTTGAACGTTATGTTTGTCTGTGGACCTAAGTGGTTAAAATGTCTTGTCTCCATCGTGGGATGGAGGGAAACGTAATTTCGATTTCTTTGTATGTTTTGACATGTGAAGAAATTGACAATAAAGCAGACTTTGACTTTGACAATAACGCAGGCTTGCATGATATCATAATCACGCATTTTCATTGCAAAAATTTCAAAAGTTTTAGCAGAAAGTTGCAAAAAGTTACGTTTACTTCCCGTTGCCATGGTAACGTTATGAAGTGACATGACAAATTTAATGTTTGGTTGAAATGTTTTTTTAAGCAAAGTTTACATTAAACGGTAAAGAACAACAAGCTTGATGTGGAATATTTCTATTTTCTCCCTAAGTGGAAAATCACAGGTGTAGTTTCCACCGTCAGCCACCTTGGTTTTTCTGATGATTATGGAGGCGTTGCCGTGTTTCAGCTCATTTGGAAAATGAGAGACTCGACCTTTGAACTGCTCACTCTGACCTTGACAACCGTTGTTGTAATGGAGACTGTTATCACACATCATATATCATCCCTAATATATATATATATATATTATATATATTATATAATATATATTTTATATATTATATATATATTATATATAGTATATATACACTATCGTTCAAAAGTTTGGGGTCACATTAAAATGTCCTTATTTTTGAAGGAAAAGCACTGTACTTTTCAATGAAGATAACTTTAAACTAGTCTTAACTTTGAAGAAATCCACTCTCTACATTGCTAGTGTGGTAAATGACTATTCTAGCTGCAAATGTCTGGTTTTTGGTGCAATATCTCCATCGGTGGATAGAGGCCCATTTCCTCAACTATCACTCCAGTGTTCTAATGGTCCAATGTGTTTGCTCATTGGCTCAGAAGGCTAATTGATGATTAGAAATCCCTTGTGCAATCATGTTCACACATCTGAAAACAGTTTAGGTCGTTACAGAAGCTACAAAACTGACCTTCCTTTGAGCAGATTGAGTTTCTGGAGCATCACATTTGTGGGGTCAATTAAACGCTCAAAATGGCCAGAAAAAGAGAACTTTCATCTGAAACTCGACAGTCTATTCTTGTCCTTAGAAATGAAGGCTATTCCATGCGAGACATTGCTAAGAAATTGAAGATTTCCTACAACGGTGTGTACTACTCCCTTCAGAGGACAGCACAAACAGGCTCTAACCAGAGTAGAAAAAGAAGATGGAGGCCACGTTGCACAACTGAGCAAGAAGATAAGTACATTAGAGTCTCTAGTTTGAGAAACAGACGCCTCACAGGTCCCCAACTGGCATCTTCATTAAATAGTACCCGCAAAACACCAGTGTCTACATCTACAGTGAAGAGGCGGCTGCGGGATTCTGGGCTTCAGGGCCGAGTGGCAAAGAAAAAGCCATATCTGAGACTGGCCAATGAAAGAAAAAGATTAAGATGGGCCAAAGAACACAGACATTGGACAGAGGAAGACTGGAAAAAAGTGTTGTGGACGGGTGAATCCAAGTTTGAGGTGTTTGGATCACAAAGAAGAACGTTTGTGAGACGCAGAACAAATGAGAAGATGCTGGAAGAATGCCTGACGCCATCTGTTAAGCATGGTGGAGGTAACATGATGGTCTGGGGTTGCTTTGGTGCTGGTAAGGTGGAGATGTGTTCAGGTTAAAAGGGATTCTGAATAAGGAAGGCTATCACTCCATTTTGCAACGCCATGCCATACCCAGTGGACAGCGCTTGATTGGAGCCAATTTCATCCTACAACAGGACCATGACCCTGAACACACCTCCACATGGTGCAAGAACTATTTAGAGCAGAAGCAGGCAGCTGGTATTCTATCGGTGATGGAGGGGCCAGGCAGTCACCAGATCTGAACCCCATGGAGCTGTTGTGGGAGCAGCTTGACCGTATGGTACCAGGAAGTGCCCATCCAACCAATCCCACTGGTGGAGCTGCTTCTGGAAGCGTGGGGGGGCATTTCTCCAGATTACCTCAACAAATTAACAGCTAGAATGCCAAAGGTCTGCCATGCTGGAATTGCTGCAAATGGAGGATTCTTTGACGAAAGCAAAGTTTGATGTAAAAAAAATCTTATTTCAAATACAAATCATTATTTCTAACCTTGTCAATGTCTTGACTCTATTTTCTATTCATTTCACAACGTATGGTGGTGAATAAGTGTGACTTTTCAAGAAAACACAAAATTGTTTGGGTGACCCCAAACTTTTGAACGGTAGTGTGTATATATATATATATATATATTACAAACAAAGTCAAACTGGTTAAATGTGAATATTTTCCTAGTTTCTTCTCTCCTCTGTGACAATAAACTAAATATCTTTGAGTTGTGGACAAAACGTCGAATGCTCTCGCCATGCTGATAAGCAGTTGTATTTGCAGCAATGTCCCAGTAAAGTGTGAAAACAGTAGGCTATAGAATGTTAAATTAAATAGAGTCTTGGAAAGAGTGTAACATGTTTATTTTTGTATTCTGGTTCTTGTCTGTGCAGATCCTTGTCCCTCCTCAAGAAATGCTGCCGGTAGTCTGCAGAAACGGCTGCGTGGCTGATGCAGGTTTCATCAGATGTAGCTACGTTAATATGGAACAACACAAGCATAACATTCAGAAATGAGCAAACTACATGAACGGCAACATTGTTACTTTAACAGTTTTTAACATTTTTCAATCGATTGCAACAAATGTGGTCACAAATATACCTGTAACTCCATCTGGAAAATTATTTGCGATTTCATATTTTTGACCCTCTGAATTTACCGTTGGACACACCTCCGCATGAGACGGGAGCGCATGAGACGAGACGGATGACATGGGACGCTCCAGGCTGCAGCCATACCCATCTCGATGAATTGGTTTAAAAGAAACAATGACCTCTGTTTTTCAAATGTCCATAAAAACAAAAATGAACTGGAAAACTGCTCATTGTTAATCCGTGCATCATTCAATTCAATTTTATTTATATACCTAAATCACAACAACAGTTGTCTCATTGCGCTTTCAATAAAGAGCAGGTCTAGATCAGGACTCTGGGATGTTGTTTAACTCCCAGGTCTTTCCATAAAGAGCAGGTCTAGACCAGGACTCTGGGATGTTGTTTATCTCCCAGGTCTTTCCATAAAGAGCAGGTCTAGACCAGGACTCTGGGATGTTGTTTATCTCCCAGGTCTTTCCATAAAGAGCAGGTCTAGACCAGGACTCTGGGATGTTATTTATCTCCCAGGTCTTTCATAAAGAGCAGGTCTAGACCAGACTCTGGGATGTTATTTATCTCCCAGGTCTTTCCATAAAGAGCAGGTCTAGACCAGGACTCTGGGATGTTATTTATCTCCCAGGTCTTTCCATAAAGAGCAGGTCTAGACCAGGACTCTGGGATGTTATTTATCTCCCAGGTCTTTCTATAAAGAGCAGGTCTAGACCAGGACTCTGGGATGTTATTTATCTCCCAGGTCTTTCCATAAAGAGCAGGTCTAGACCGGACTCTGGGATGTTATTTATCTCCCAGGTCTTTCCATAAAGAGCAGGTCTAGACCGGACTCTGGGATGTTATTTATCTCCCAGGTCTTTCCATAAAGAGCAGGTCTAGACCAGACTCTGGGATGTTATTTATCTCCCAGGTCTTTCATAAAGAGCAGGTCTAGACCAGACTCTTGGATGTTATTTATCTCACAGGTCTTTCCATAAAGAGCAGGTCTAGACCAGGACTCTGGGATGTTATTTATCTCCCAGGTCTTTCCATAAAGACCAGGTCTAGACCAGGACTCTGGGATGTTATTTATCTCCCAGGTCTTTCCATAAAGAGCAGGTCTAGACCAGACTCTGGGATGTTATTTATCTCCCAGGTCTTTCATAAAGAGCAGGTCTAGACCAGGACTCTGGGATGTTATTTATCTCCCAGGTCTTTCCATAAAGAGCAGGTCTAGACCGGACTCTGGGATGTTATTTATCTCCCAGGTCTTTCATAAAGAGCAGGTCTAGACCAGGACTCTGGGATGTTATTTATCTCCCAGGTCTTTCATAAAGAGCAGGTCTAGACCAGGACTCTGGGATGTTATTTATCTCCCAGGTCTTTCCATAAAGAGCAGGTCTAGACCAGGACTCTGGGATGTTATTACCTCCCAGGTCTTTCATAAAGAGCAGGTCTAGACCAGGACTCTGGGATGTTATTTATCTCCCACTCACCCAACACTTCCTTTAAGAGGCAGAAACCTGGAGCAGAACCATGAACTACTACAGGAACTACAAGCAAAGCGCCAGAAAAACAATATTCTATTAAATAAAATAAATGAACAAATTTGGTAAAGTGGTTAAATTTGACAGAAAAGAGATTTATGAAAAAAATAATAAAATCTTAATATTCAAAAGAAAATGAATGTAGAAAAACGTCATTTTGTAAAAAATAATGAAATCTCAAAATTTAGAAAATAAAAAAATGTAAGAACAGAAAGTAATTATGAGAAATTCTAGAATAAAATTGTTATATTCAGAAATTTTTGTTTTTTTTTAAAGAAAAATTTTGATATTCAGAAAATACAAATAATGTAAGAAAAAGGGAATTTATGAAAACAAATTATGAATAAAATCTTAATATTCAGAAAATAAAATTAAAACAAAAATGTGTCATTTCACAGAGAAAAGTATTTAGAATAAAATCATATTCAAAAAATAGTTAGTTATTAAATGAAAAAAGTTAATACAAAAACAATTTACATCAAAAACCAAAAAGCATTTCTCTGCCTGAGTGACGTCATGGTGTCCTCTCGAAATCCATAACATAGCTTGTTATGGTGAAGTTATGGAAGAACCATTTCCTTCTTTTCACATCCAACATTCAGCTAAAAAATGTTGATATACAGAATAATAGCGGTGTGTTTAAAAAATGAATAATGCTCAAAATCCTTAGAATAGCTTTTAATTTCATAATATCAAAGCATTGGGAACACTGAACATTCAATAACAAATCAAAACATGAGCAGAAGTGATGAAGATTGTGTTCTAACTTTACAGAAAGGGAAGGAAAAGGAATATCAGGCTGTTCAAAACAATTAAAACGTTCTACATTTTCACATTTACAAACTCAAACATTTACAGCATAAACTTAAAAAACGTCTCAAGGGTTTTGCTTCACTTTGAATCATCGCACTAATATTTAGCTGCATAACCATATTTCTGATATTTTATTCAAGGCTTTAAATAGTATAATTTGAATACATTTACATTCAAATGATAAAAGGCACTATATTATAAATAGTGCAAGTACACAGTAAAGTGTCCAGTAAAGAGGCTTTTATCTTTAAAAGACAGTGAGAGAGACAGTCAGGAGGACCAGAGAAGACCTGCAGGAAGGGTCCTGTGGAGGACTCAAACCAAAGCCACCGCGGTGAGGACTCAGCCTAAAGTCCCGGCTCTACCCGCTGAGCCACCAGGGCGCCGCTTCATTCACTGAGTTAGATAAAAAGAGATGATCGTCTAAAGAGCAAACAGTTGGAATAAAACACCATAAAATAACTAAAACATTACATGAAGTCACCTTTTTACACAATATATGTCACACTTCACACCATCACAGCTAACTTTGTGATTTGGTGTGAATCTAAAATAAAGACTTCTAAGAGCATCATCATGTGGAGCTGCTCCTCTCTGCTCTACACACCTCTGGATCAGGAATCCTGGACCAGTCTTACCAACAGGTCCACCATCAACTAGAACTGAAGACCACATCCACCAGCCTAACTGGGATAGAACACAACAGAAAAGAACTGGAAACTAAATCAATGTTTCCAGCAACACAGACATCATCAAAGCCTCATGTCATCATTAGTGAACGACGTTCCGTTAGATTATTGAACAATGTTTCTTCTTCTTCTGAGTTGAAGCTGCTGAAATAAAGACAAAACAATATTAAAGAAAATTCAGTTCAACTTTCTTGATCATATTCAGGCTGCACAAACTGCAAACACATCATTTCTTTGGTGGCTGATCTACACAGATTTGCGCCCTCCATTAAGTAATATGTATTACACATTTATTTTGGAAAATTAAGTTAATGTTAATACACAAACATGAACCAGAGTAGCAGGTGCACTTGGAGTCGTCTACTGCTTTCTTTGTGTCGTTTCAGATTTAATCTACTGCAGACTGATGATATTTCATAAAGAAATGAGACAAGTTTCCATCATGTTAGTTGAGACGCAGCAGCTAGATAACGAGGTGGAGACGAGGCTCCACTCGTTGAATGAGAAGACATCTTTAACAGTTTAATCAAAGTACTCACCTTCAACAATAAGCTCAATGTGGAATGTTTGATAATCTTGATAAATACAGAAGTATTCTCCACTGTCAGCCATCGTCATATTTTTGATCTTTATGGAGGCGTTGCCTTATTTCAGTTCTTCTGGAAAATAGTCGATCTTGGAACTGATTGTTTTGACCTTTGACCTCTTCACTTTGACCGTTATACAGGAACACGTTCTTGTGCCATTCACCTTCCTCCTTGGGATATTTCTTCCAGGCAAACTGTTTTGACGTAAGGTCCTCCTCGAGGCGGCAGGGTAAAGTAACCTCACGGCCTTCTTCCACTTTGATGACTGTTGGCCATTGAAAATAAAAACACGTATTAATCAATATGTCTACATGCAGAGTCATCTGTTAGTAATTATCAAGGCAGAAACATAAATATAAGCAGAATTAAAATCCACAAATGCAGTTTAGTTTTTTCTTCAGTATAATTATTTCTGCATATTGTTTTAAGCACGACCAATATATTTTAACCATTTAAGCTTGTAGTGTATCATATTATTTACATACCCTACATCAAATATGATGAATCATTTTAAGAACAATAATTTAAGAATGATTTAAGAATAATTTAAGAATAAAATAAAATGATCTCCAGTACATTATAACATCCTGTAACAGTTTAATTAAATAAAACTTGACTTGACCGTCCTCTGGTGTATATATCATCAGAATGATTAATGACTGAAGATAAAACAACCTCTAAACATGAGATATGTATAAATAGTCTGTGTTGTCTGCTCATCATGAATATGTTGATACCATTCATTATTTTAACTTACTTTTCTTACGATGTAATGTGATGTAGCCCTTTTTATCAAGCACCCTTCGAGCTAGAACAACACCACCAACAAGAGTGAGAACCACTATTAAAATAATCCATCCAGGGGAGAGATCTGAAACAGAAAACAAAAAGATAATATTAGACTCAGAATATAACCCAGATCATATCCAGCAGACTGGACATCACAGTTTAAGATTAAACAACTGCAAAAGACGCTAAATATAGAGAGCTTTCTGCTGCTCTGCCCTACGTCTTTCTCCTCACATTCATCACCTGGACTCTTCATCAGTTCCAGTCCCAACTTAAACCAGGTCTGCTTAGAGACCCGGACCCTACAGAACCTCCACCAGGACCACTTTGATTTTATTGATTTACTGAGTCAAACGTTTCACGTTATAACGTGATACTTTTCATGTTATAAAATGAAACTTTACACATTGTAACGTGAAACTATATCTTGTGAGAACATGAAACTCCTGTTTTAATAAGTACACAGTGTGCGGATGAATAAATTGAGAATTGTGAATCATAAACACAATTTAAGTTCTACTTCATCATTCTTCCTTCTGTCTGCTCCATCCATTCCAAACCCTTCTTAGAGTATGCATACATATCCCAATATCATCCAGGGTTCTCATCAGCAGCAGAATGTCACCATGTCTCAGCCCAAGCAGGAAGTAGAACCGCTTCAAATCATGGATATGAGCCTTATTACGCAATGTATTCATCCGCACACCATGTCTTCATTCAGACAGGAGTTTCATCTTCTAACAGAACAGGAAATGCATGATCTCCAGAACATTATCACATCTTGTAACAGTTTAATTAAAGAAAATCCAACGGACCTGATCGTACTCTGGTGTAAATACCATCAGAATGATTAATGACTGAAGATAAAACTTCCTCAAAACATGAGATTCATATGACTAATATGTTGTGTTGTTTGCTTATCATGAATATATTGATAAAAGTCATTATTTTAACTTACCTTTTATATTATATAATGTGATGTAGCCCTTGTCTATACACATTAGAGCTAGAACACCAGCTACATTAACAACAACAACAACAGCAACAACAACACCAACAACTATAAGAACAATGGATCCAGGGGAGAGACCTGAAACAGAAGACAAAAAGTGAATGTTAGACTCAGAATATAACACAGATCATATCCAGCAGACTGGACATCAGTCTCCACACAGAGGACAACTCAAGGTTTGAATGTTCCTGAAATCTGAAATTCTGCAGATAAAAACAGAGGTGGCATGAATGCATAGGCATCATTTACAGGGGGGGGGGGGTTACAACCTGGCCATCTGGCCAGTGCAACCCCCCAAAAACATATAATGATTTCATTACATAAATAAAAGACATCTGGACCATGACTTGAGGCAGATAAAGCACTTTATTGTTGCAGAAAAATTCACCAGAACACGCAGAAGTGTGTGATACGCTCAAAATGTATTAATTTGATTTTAATTACTATTTTTCAAACACTAAAAGTTGTACTGCACAAGATCAACGGACCACAACACTCCAGAGGCCCACCAGGTAAATTACATCAATTCATACTAAATCTAGGAAGGTAACTACGGTGTAAAGGTGAGAGCTTGTAGAATACAATGTGATGTTTACAATGTGTACAATGTGTGAGAAAATGTTCACACACCTGTATTCTGAATGTTAAGTCACAGAAAAAATATTCTCAAATGTGCAAGCATGTAGTGCAACGTTTACTCGTGTACTTTTTTTTTTTAAATTCGGGTTCATTTTCCATCACAACCACAACTCAGTGATTACAACATCTGGAATCTGTCGCTGCAACTTCACATTGTGCTCTCTCGCAGCACAAAGTAGCGAATCTGCGCACATCGACATTTGCAACACTTCTTGCGTTACATTTGGTGCAAAACTAATTTGTACCTGTGGACTTAGTCCAACAGGACGGGGGGACAGCAGGGTTTCTATCGCCAGATAAGGGACAACTCTGTCTGGGTTATTTATGTAGCATGAAAGCTAGCATTAGCTAACTAGCAATCAGCCCGCTTATAAATACTGTGAATACTGTAAATATCTTTTAATTATCTCAACACTTGTTAACAGTCCAACTGAAACACTGGGGGACCAGAGCTTGCTTTGCTGATGCTGTGCCCATATTTTGCAACCCTGCAAAGAACTGCACCTGCTTGGGCAGCAACAGTAATTTCTGCAGAATGAGTGTTCCTTAAAGGAGAATTAAAGCCGGCAACACTGAGTAGCTGCAGCTACGTGTACAAGCTTCCACTGAGCTAAAACGCAGTTAACGGGCAGGTTTTAGAGCCTTTGTGTCTCTTAACGGACACACAGTGCGACTAATATGTCTGTCCAACATGAACAGGGCCCTTACGTAACATCAAGCTGTGTTTTCAACTCAGACATTGTTTAATTCTCCTTCCCTGTCTCCATCTTGCTGGTAGGCAGCTTGCTTGCCTGGTTAAAATCGACAGGTTTTTTGTCTATTTTGTTGTGTAAAAACCTTTTAGACTGAGCTTTGTTGGTTGATCATGTTGTAGACAGTACTGCTATTGCTGTAAAACATTTTTTTTTGTTTCAGATTGTCCTTTTGAAAATGGCCCACTCACTTTTGAAGTGGCCCACCTAAAATACTGTCTCTGCCACTGCTTCACATACACATTTTAAAAAATTATTCACAAATGAAATCAGGATGAGGAAGAATCTTACAAGTGATGACATAGATCTCCTTAGAGACCTGATGGCTGATGGTCTCCTGTGTTGCCACACAGCGATAGTGGTCGGTCTTGGTCACAGTAGTTCTGAGAGTGATGAAGAAAAGGTTTCCTATTGGTTCGCCCTGGGCCTTCTCAGCAGGTAGTTTGTTTCCAGCACTGTCCCGCCACTCTACTTCAGGTTCTGGATAGCCCTGAACCTCACACTGCAGCAGGGACCAGTCCTTTGTTTCCTCAAGTATACTGACATATGGTTTTGGCGCCGCACCTGTGAACACAGTATCAACAACTCACTAGAGGACCATCAAAGCATTAAAACATTCATATTGGGATGTTTTTTCATCTATTTTCTTCACTATGTCAATTACAGAGTGAGAAAAAAACGAGAAACAAGAAGAAACAAAATCAAACAAACACACACGTTGTTACAGGGTATCCTGTTGTACAGCTTAGGCAACAGCTCCACCCTGGGGGGTAATTAGGCGTGTCAGTTTGTAACAGGAAGTCAGCGTTCTCTTGTGCAACCTGTGTACATATGTTGTGCAGCATGTCAATACACGGAGCTTAACACACACTTTGTATAGCGTCCTTATTCACCAAGTTGCAACACACATCTTCCTGGATGAGGAAACTTCTGTTATTTTCATAAGGATTAACAAAAATGGACCAATGCACAATAAAGACAAATTTTAGTGACTGTCATTATAAAAATTGAAAAAAAAGAAGATTTTTTAAAACATTTTTGAATTATTAACATTTACACATTCTCCACTTTTAAGTGATTCAATAATAATCATACACTACCTCCAGCTATTTCATCTGTTCATAATAAATAAAATAGCCACAGTTAAAATGTATTTAACGGTCGAGAAGAGATATTAATAAACAAACGGAGGCTCGCTTAAAAGAGCAAAAGTCCACAGATTAAATTTACCCCGTTTGAGTTCAAACGGAAGTAAAAATAACGCTAATAAAAGTCAATTAAATTCCTCGTTTAGCTTTAGCGCAACTTAACAAAACATTCAAAATAACGTATTTTCAGTCTTTTTAACGTATTGACAGAACCTCCGACCAATGATGTTCAGTATCTCTGAAATCAGTAAACGCTGGTCTCCATGGTAGCGGGACGCCAACAGAACAGAGAAACTTTTTTTATATAGCAAACAAACCGGTTTGCAAGCCGGTAAAAGTGTGGCCTGAGGGAGCCTCTGATGCTCTTCAAGACTGCTTCGACACAACAGACTGGGAAATGTTTTAATTGCATAATTGCACATTTTTTTAACTCAAATTTTGCTGCTCTTATTTTCCTCATTGTATATATCTTCTTATTTTTACTTTTTATATTGTTTGCCTGAATGTTATGTTTGTCTGTGGACCTAAGTGGTTAAAATGTCTTGTCTCCACCGTGGGATAGAGGGAAATTTCAATCTCTTTGTATGTTTTGACATGTGAAGAAATTGACAATAAAGCAGTTTTGACTTTTGACTTTGACTTTATATCTTTATAAAGGCGAGATGAAAGATACTTAACATGTAAATCTTTAATTTAATCTTTATTTAAATATTTAGAACTTTTTATAGTGAGATTGAACAATTTAACAAATCAAAAAGAGATTTATTAACATAATTTGGTAACTTTAAAAAGGTTTGAGAGGCTCTAGAGTCCTCTGCTGGAGATGCTCTGTATTGCATTTTCCTGAAACTTGGTACAGACTATAAACAAATTAAAGCTGTCAAATTCAGCCTATTATGACTAATTTATTGTATTTAATATATGAAATAAATAGAATAAAAAAGAAAGCTTTGATATTATCTGTTAAATATATTTATCAATGCAACTCTTTAAAAGTGAGATCAACACACCTAATGAAACCTGATAAGTGTTTAACAGCAAATAATTTAAATTAATCAGTTCCTTGGTATTCTGGTATTATGAAGATTAAAATGTGTCTTTATCAAGAGGCAGAAATGTAAATGATCAAAATGATCACAAAGAGATTAACATTAATTAGTTACTACTTGTGAAATATTAGCCACTTAAAGATAAGTTTTATTATCCCGCTGTTATGGGTTGGGGGTTATTGGGGTTATTTTTCCCTCCTAGTCTTCTGGTGTGTGTGTGTGTTCTTGTTTTCTCCCCAGTAAGTGTCTGTTTGTTCTACTTCAGTGTTATGTTAGTTCAGTTTCCTGTCTTGTGTTATCTTGTCCAGCTTTTCTTTGTGCTTGTCTGATTGTCTAGCCCCGCCCTAATGTGCTTCACCTGACGTCTCACCTGTTCCCCATTACCTCGTTACCTTGTGTATTTAAACCTCTTTGTTCCCTTTGTCTAGTGCTCGTTCATTGTAAAGTATTTGTGTTTGCTGTTGCGGTCCACGTCAAGTTCTGTTGTGTTTTGTCATTAAAACGCCTTGCTGAAGCTTCCTGCCTGCAGTCAGTTGCTTTTGGGTCCTCACCTCACCACCTCCCATAACACCCGCAGACATATTTAAATGTTAAAAAAGAGCAGAAATAATGAAAGTACTCACCAACAACAAGCTTGATGTAGAATGTTTGAGGTGTTTGAAGATTTGGAAAATCACAGCTGTAGACTCCACTGTCAGATATCTTTGTATTTCTGATGGTTATGGAGGCGTTGCCGAGTTTCAGTTCATCTTGATAATGAGAGACTCGACCTTTGAACTCTTCACTCTGACCAACTAGACCGTTGTTGTAATGAATGCCTGCGTTATACAGGAACACCTCCTTCAGACCTCCATCTTTCTGAGCATCATTCTTCCAGTCAAAGAGTTTTGATGTAATGTCCTCCTTGGTGCTGAGAGAGCAGGGCAACACAGCATCATGGTCTCCTACCACTTTGATGACCTTTGACGGCTCTGGAAGATAAAATGAATTATTAAATCTGAATGTTTACTTCGTAGTAATTAATTAAGCAATATTACACAAGAGGGTATGTGTTAGAGAACCTGTTATGTTTATAAGACTAGATGTGGGATGTGAATTCACATATGGTTTTGAATATGGTAGAGGGCCCAATATGCTTAGAAGCAGTCAGCTGGTGTGATGCACAATTCATATATGGTTATGAACATGTTTTCATTTGAGTAATTACTGTCTGACACAATATCTTAAGGTTCCTCTACTATATATGGTTATAACCTTGGTAGCACAGAAATCCAGGCCTGAGTTTCTGTGCAGAAGGTTCTGTGTGTACCTCAGTTTGTGTGTATCTTATGGTGTATTTCCACTGCGTGGTAACTACTCGACTCTACTCGCCTTTTTTGGTTTTCCAATCAAAGAAATGTTTTTATTTAGCTTTTCAAGTAGCGCATCAAACCCTCCCGTACATCCCGGTCTTCTCCCTCTGCACCCTGGGACAGAGTCCCCCCCGGCTCTGCTGGCCCAGATGCATCCCAGTCTATGTTGTAAGCCTCTCCATGACTCTAATGTTAATAATTCAAAAATGTTTTTTAAAAATTGCTTTTTTTCGATTTTTATAATGGCAGTGACAAACATTTGTCTTTATTGTGCATTGGTCAATTTTTCTTAATCCTTATGAAAATAACAGAAGTTTCCTCATCCAGGAAGATGTGTGTTGCAACTTGGTGAATAAGGACGCTATACAAAGTGTGTGTTAAGCTCCGTGTATTGACATGCTGCACAACACACGTACACAGGTTGCACAAGAGAACGCTGACTTCCTGTTACAAACTGACACGCCTAATTACCCCACAGGGTGGAGCTGTTGCCTAAGCTGTACAACAGGATACCCTGTAACAACTCCCTTCCTGTTGTAAGATGTCCAAGCATTAGCTGGCATTGTCGAACAAACTGAGAGAACTTAAGTACGATTGTACCTGTTGACTATGCAACTACAACAATTCAGCTAAAACTAAAGAAAGAACCCAAAATGTATCTAACACAGCCGTTACACAAATACTGATATGAGGCCATCATGAGAATAAATGGGTCACAGCTCCGAAATGCAGAAATTATGGACGTTGATTATTGGCAGAACCCGCGTCCAAGCCAGTTCTCCCCTGGTCCCCCCTCATTGGCCTAATGTAGAAGTTGATAAAAAAAAATCATGTAATATTATTACTCAACTATTACCACCAAAATAAAAGTATGAATCAAACCGTTTTTATATTAGGAACCTGAATGGTAAAAAAAAAGAAAAGAATGTAATTTAATTTGTCTGTAATTTGTAACATAGTGGTGAAGTAGGAGGCCTGTTGTTCTTGGGGATGTTTAGCAGTTATGGTCCCTGAAATTTATTTATGGGAAAGACAAGTTGAGGAATAAATCCTGTAATTTTCAGCCTGATGGTCCTCATTATGACTGATTTACTGTATTTTAAATAGGAAATGAAATGGAAAAAATAAGAAAGCTTCTATTTTTTTAATATGAAGTATTATATCAATGCAGCTCTTTCAGAGTTTTAAGTGAGATCAACACCTAATGAAACCTGGTGAGTGTTTAACAGTGATGTCATTTACACACATCAGGTCCTCGTGGTCCTGGTCTTATACAGATTAAATCTCCAGGATCACAATGAGCCCGAAGAGAACAGGCTACACAACATTACTTAGTGCTGGTCAAGTATTATCAACTTTAAAAACAGTTACAAAGATGTTTCGGTATTAAGAGACAGAAATATCCATGATCACAATGAGCCTCAAGAGAGTGAAACACGACCTGAAAGGCTGAATAAAATATGAATGCCTCTGAAATATTAATTACTCGACAAAGTTTAAAAGACATTTTAATAAAGCTGTTGATTGATCAAACTTTAAGTGTTTAATGAAAGTACTCACCAACAACAAGCTGAATGTAAAAAGTTTGACGAGGCTGAAGACGAGAAAAATCACAGCTGTAGACTCCACTGTCAGATATCTTTGTATTTCTGATGATTATGGAGGCGTTGCCGTGTTTCAGTTCATCTTGAAAATGAGAGACTCGACCTTTGAACTCTTCACTCTGACCTCCTCGACCGTTGTTGTAATGAAAGCCGTCGTTATACAGGAACACCTCCTTCAGACCTTCATCTTTCTGAGGAGCTTTCTTCCAGTCAAAGAGTTTAAAGGTGATGTCCTCCTTGGTGCTGAGAGAGCAGGGTAACACAACATCACGGCCCTGTTCCACGCTCACTCGGACTTTTGGTTCTGGAAGATAAGAACAGGTAATAATCAGTGTGTTAACATGTAGAGTAATTAGGTTAGACGGACTTCAACAGGCTGGTTGTATGGCCTCGTTTTGCTAGTTGTCCTCTGCAAAACATTTGCACTGCCCTCCAGATACATACAGGATTTACACATCTTAGTTTTTTAGGTTATATTTAAATTTCTATCATGAGTTTATAAACTTTATATGTATATATTTTTCTTATTCTTACGTTTCACATTGGTCTTAAGCACGCCATGACAAATTAACATTGACCTCTTTCTCTATTTCCCAAATAATCTTGACCATCAACTTGGTATAGACCTCTCTCTCTCTCTCTCTCTCTCTCTCTCTCTCTCTCTCTCTCTCCCTCCCTCCCTCTCTCTCTCTCTCTCTCTCTCTCTCTCTCCTCTCTCTCTCTCTCTCTCTCTCTCTCTCTCTCTCCCCCTCTCCTCTCTCTGTCTCTCTCTCTCTCTCTCTCTCTCTCTCTCTCTCTCTCTCTCTTCTCTCTCTCTCTCTCATGTGATTGTAGTATCTTCAGAGTTGAGCTGAGTTAGAAATGTTCCAGACGAGCTTTTCTTTCCTCAGATTCCTACCAGGACTTTTCTTCCTGGGCAAAAACTAACAACTTCTTTTTACAAGGTGACAATTGGTCGAAGTTTGTCTTGTTCCACTGTCCCTGAATGGTGAAACTAATAAAGTGAACACCACTGCACCGCAAATACGTCAGATAGGATAAACACCTGAAAAACCTGTTGGATTACAGCTATTATTATCTATCAGACCAGGAAGAAAAAACACAAACAGGTATTTCTACTTGGTTAAAAGAAATGAGTCAGGAGCAGAGTATGAGGTCCTGACAGTACCTAGGTAAGGACTACTAGCCAGTCAGGAGCAGAGTATGAGGGTCCTGACAGTACCTAGGTAAGGACTACTAGCCAGTCAGAAGCAGAGTATGAGGGCCTGACAGTACCTAGGTAAGGACTACTAGCCAGTCAGGAGCAGAGTATGAGGGCCCTGACAGTACCTAGGTAAGGACTACTAGCCAGTCAGGAGCAGAGTATGAGGCCCTGACAGTACCTAGGTAAGGACTACTAGCCAGTCAGGAGCAGAGTATGAGGGCCCTGACAGTACCTAGGTAAGGACTACTAGCCAGTCAGGAGCAGAGTATGAGGGTCCTGACAGTACCTAGGTAAGGACTACTAGCCAGTCAGAAGCAGAGTATGAGGGCGTAGAAATACGGAGGAATAAAGTTTACGGTAACTGTCCACTGACGAGACGGATCGATGCTTCAGGCAGACGTTGCTTCTCTTCTCTTGCTGTCTATAGTTTAAAAGAAGTGAGACCAACACCCAATGAAACCCGTGAGTTTAACAGTGATGTCATTTAAACACATCAGGTCCTCGTGGTCCTGGTCTTATACAGATTAAATCTCCAGGATCACAATGAGCCCGAAGAGAACAGGCTACACAACATTACTTAGTGCTTGTCAAATATTATCAACTTTAAAAACAGTTACAAAGAATCTTGCAGATATATTTAAATGTTTAAAAATGAGCAAACATACTAAAAGTACTAACCAACAACAAGCTTAATGTAGAAAGTTTGACGAGGCTGAAGAGAAGGAAAATAACAGCTGTATTCTCCACTGTCAGATAGCGTTGTGTTTCTGATGGTTATGGAGGCGTCGCCCTGTTTCAGTTCATCTTGGAAATGAGAGACTCGACCTTTGAACTCTTCACTCTGACCTCTGTTATCGATGCCTCTGTCATACAGGAACACCTCCTTCTGACCTCCATCTGTCTGAGGAGCTTTCCTCCAGACAAACAGCTTCATCTCCATGTCCTCCTCGGTGCTGAGAGAGCAGGGTAACACAACATCAGCCCCTCTGTCCACGTTGAGGACTGCTGGTCCTGGAAGATCAAATCATGGAGGTCTACTTTACACGCAGAAAAAAGGAGTACTGAATTTTTTCTAAACTACATTTAAAATTAAATTTTATAATGTATTTTACACACTTGTGTGCAGTAATTTCACATGAAAACCTGTCATGTTTCCAGTGTCTTGGATGTGAGAGTTTATCTGCCTGGAGTACTTTAACATTAAGTACTTTTTATTTTACTTTTACTTGAGTAACATTTTTAATGCGGGACTGACCCAGTGTGGTATTAGTACTTTTACTAAAGTATCTGAACACCGTGTGGTATTAGTACTTTTACTAAAGTATCTGAACAGCGGTATGTTGTCTGGATCAGATGATTCTGACGTTGTCTGGGACGTCCTCCTGATGTTTCCAGCATCTCAAATGTAAACATTGGACTGCATTGCCTATTTGAACTTTTGCTTTAAGTAGTCTACCTTTCTTTTCCAGATCTAAACTCCAGGGGGGGGGTCCGGTTCTTCCCCCCCATAAACTGACGTCATGCCAAACTGTGAAGAACTTTAAAAGCACCGAGGTCATCTGAGGACCAATGAGACCAGTAACCTGGGCTGTGAAGGGTCAGGCCCATAGATATAGAACTATAAGGTTCTGCCTGTGTGTTATTGACGCTAATATGGAGCAGGCCTATATTAGTCCATATAGAGCCTATATTAGTCCATATAGAGCCTATATTAGTCCATATAGAGCCTATATTAGTCCATATAGAGCCTATATTAGTCCATATAGTCCATATAGAGCCTATAGTAGTCCATATAGAGCCTATATTAGTCCATATAGAGCCTATATTAGTCCATATAGAGCCTATATTAGTCCATATAGAGCCTATATTAGTCCATATAGAGCCTATATTAGTCCATATAGAGCCTATAGTAGTCCATATAGAGCCTATATTAGTCCATATAGAGCCTATATTAGTCCATATAGAGCCTATATTAGTCCATATAGTCCATATAGAGCCTATAGTAGTCCATATAGAGCCTATATTAGTCCATATAGAGCCTATATTAGTCCATATAGAGCCTATAGTAGTCCATATAGAGCCTATATTAGTCCATATAGTCCATATAGAGCCTATAGTAGTCCATATAGAGCCTATAGTAGTCCATATAGAGCCTTTAGTAGTCCATATAGAGCCTATATTAGTCCATATAGAGCCTATATTAGTCCATATAGAGCCTATATTAGTCCATATAGATCCTATAGTAGTCCATATAGAGCCTATAGTAGTCCATATAGAGCCTATATTAGTCCATATAGAGCCTATAGTAGTCCATATAGAGCCTATAGTAGTCCATATAGAGCCTATATTAGTCCATATAGAGCCTATATTAGTCCATATAGAGCCTATAGTAGTCCATATAGAGCCTATATTAGTCCATATAGATCCTATAGTAGTCCATATAGAGCCTATAGTAGTCCATATAGAGCCTATATTAGTCCATATAGAGCCTATATTAGTCCATATAGAGCCTATATTAGTCCATATAGAGCCTATAGTAGTCCATATAGAGCCTATATTAGTCCATATAGAGCCTATATTAGTCCATATAGATCCTATATTAGTCCATATAGATCCTATATTAGTCCATATAGAGCCTATATTAGTCCATATAGATCCTATATTAGTCCATATAGAGCCTATATTAGTCCATATAGAGCCTTCTGATGATCTTTATCTTATGACGAGACAACACCCTATTAGGCGGGCCGGCTCTGTGGTCGGCATCAACTCAGGACTCAATGGGGACGGTGGCAGAGAGGAGGACACCGGACAGACTGATGGACATTACTGACAATGCACCCCCCCCCCCCCCCCTGCACTCCGTTTAACACTGGACTCAATACTCACACTTTGAAAATAATTTATGGTCTTTTTTGTCTTTATTTGACAAATGTTCCTATTGTTATTAATATTATCATTATTACTGTTATTTTGTTGTCTTTATACTGCGTTTTTTAAATCTTTTTTCTTTCTAAAACTGCCGCTGGAATTTTCCATTTCCTCGCGGAAGTCATCTCAGAAGGATTAATAAAGAGAAGTCTAGTCCGTCAGTCGCTTTTATATATCACAAAGTTAGTCCTTCTTACCGTTTATATATCATAGTTAGTCCTTCTTACCGTTTATATATCATAGTTAGTCCTTCTTACCGTTTATATATCATAGTTAGTCCTTCTTACCGTTTTATATATCATAGTTAGTCCTTCTTACCGTTTATATATCATAGTTAGTCCTTCTTACCGTTTTTATCACCAAGAGTTTTCCCGGTCAAACACAGAAGATATAAACACAGCAGATCCACTAGATGATTCATATTTGTAGATTAATAACTGGAACAAAGACGGAGCTCTTCTTCTAAATAATGGCGAACAGGTGTTCAGGTTTGTACCTTCGGTTTCAGCTCCAACCCTCCTCGGAGCTCGTGGGGGGGGGGGGGGGCTCTGGCGCCACCTTGTTTCGTCTTACTGGAGTTACACCATCATCATCTGTCCTGTCTCTTGGAGGCAGATGACTCAAAACTGAATTTCCAGAGACTGATTTTAGAAGTTGCTCTGTTTTAATAAGGACCGTGTATTGGACCCCTTTACGTTCATGTTCATTAATTTATTCTGCTTATTAATAGGCCTAATATTATTATAGAGCCTCCAGGACAGCTAGTCACCTGGGTCCGTGTACGTTTTGATCAAAAAACGAAATAAGGAGAAAACCAATTCAATTCAATTCAATTCAATTCAATTTTATTTATAGTATCAATTCACAACAAGAGTTATCTCAAGACACTTTACAGATAGACCACACTCCAGAATTTACAAGGACCCAACAGTTCTAGTAGTCTCCTCCAGAGCAGCAACAGTGCGACAGTGGCGAGGAAAAACTTCCTTTTAGGCAGAAACCTGGGACAGACCCAGGCTCTTGGTAGGCGGTGTCTGACGGGCCGGTTGGGGTTAGAATGAAGAGTGGCAATAACAAAAATAGAAAAAATTAGTAGTTTGTAGCAGTTCTTTGTAGTAGTTCATGGCATAGCAGGACGCTGTGCGGCATTACAAGGCACAGCAGGACGTAGCAGGACGTAGCAGGGCACCGCAGTGTAGCAGTTGAACATGGCATCACAGAACGTGTAGCGGGACCATGGCGACAGCTGCTACCCTGATTTCGGAGCCTCTCTGATCCAAGGGAACATGCTGGGGAAAAAAGAACATAAGGACTCCGGGGAATGACTCCCCAGAACTAGGTTAGTAACAAGCATTTCTGGGACATGGATGCACATAAATGAAAAGATGGAAAGATAGAGGAGAGAGGAGCTCAGTGTATCAGAATAAGTCCCCAGCTGTCTAAAACTATTACAACAAAACCAAGACCAAGAGAGACGAGGTAAAGAGAGCTCCAGCCCGGCCGGGCTAGAACTCTCCCCAACCGGATCGGGCTGTATGCCAAGTCTCCCTTTGGTTCTATTATATTCTTGATTATATGATAGATAAATCTGACAACTATGCGACTAACTACTACTCCCTAACAATATTCGATTCTCTGCCCTAACTAGTGTATCAAAATAAGTCCCCAGCTGTCTAAAACTATTACAACAAAACCAAGAGAGACGAGGTAAAGAGAGCTCCAGCCCGGCCGGGCCAGAACTCTCCCCAACCGGATCGGGCTGTATGCCAAGTCTCCCTTTAGTTCTATTATATTCTTGATTATATCATAGATAAATCTGAAAACTATGTGACTAACTACTACTCCCTAACAATATTCGATTCTATGCCCTAACTAGTGTATCAAAATAAGTCCCCAAGCTGCCTAAAACTATTACAACAAAACCAAGAGAGACAAGGTAAAGAGAGCTCCAGCCCGGTCGGGCCAGAACTCTCCCCAACCGGATCGGGCTGTATGCCAAGTCTCCCTTTAGTTATATTATATGATAGATAAATCTGAAAACTATGTGACTAACTACTACTCCCTAACAATATTCGATTCTCTGCCCTAACTAGTGTATCAAAATAAGTCCCCAGCTGTCTAAAACTATTACAACAAAACCAAGAGAGACGAGGTAAAGAGAGCTCCAGCCCGGCCGGGCCAGAACTCTCCCCAACCGGATCGGGCTGTATGCCAAGTCTCCCTTTAGTTCTATTATATTCTTGATTATATGATAGATAAATCTGAAAACTATGTGACTAACTACTACTCCCTAACAATATTCGATTCTATGCCCTAACTAGTGTATCAAAATAAGTCCCCAAGCTGCCTAAAACTATTACAACAAAACCAAGAGAGACAAGGTAAAGAGAGCTCCAGCCCGGTCGGGCCAGAACTCTCCCCAACCGGATCGGGCTGTATGCCAAGTCTCCCTTTAGTTCTATTATATTCTTGATTATATCATAGATAAATCTGAAAACTATGTGACTAACTACTACTCCCTAACAATATTCGATTCTATGCCCTAACTATAAGCTTTATCAAAAAGGAAAGTCTTAAGCCTACTCTTAAATGTGGAGACGGTGTCTGCCTCCCGGACCCAAACTGGAACCTGGTTCCACAGTAGAGGAGCCTGATAGCTGAACTCTCTGAACCACCGTTTTTAGTTTGTTGTTTCAAACCAAAAACAAAGAGACGGTAAAAAGAGAGAGAGACGTTCTTCCGGTTTGGTTTCTGAATTCAAAAAACAAAAAACGAGTAAACCAATTTCAAATAACGGTCCGTTTTTTTTTTTTTTAAATTCTTATTTTCATTTCTCCGTTTGAAGATCTACATTAAAAGAAAGACAGGTGGGCCGGAAGTAATAGTAAATATAGCCTACAAAATAAAAGCCAAGCTGTTAGAACGGGTATAATATGCAGCACTAACGTTATACCAGAGTAACGTTAGAAGAAAAAAAATCAATCAATAAATAGGCTGATATGAACCTGGACCCAAAGAAATATGTTAGCAACAGTAGTTTATTACAGTTCATTACAGTTATTTAGCCTATCCACGTGCACGTCACTTTAATGAGCGGATTGGTGTGTGTGCAGAGTTGTTACTGTTAGCGCTATATTATATAATTAAATTAATATTTCATGTGGTTTCCACCAATTATGGACCATCAAGGGCAGTTCAAATCGATTACAAAAACAGAGCAGTAGGTGTCGCACCATGCTGCTGTGTGTTCATTTAGAGATACTATAGAAATTAAGTTTTATGTTCTTTGATTTTCATTATAACTGCTTTCATAAATCCCGTTTCTTATCCTGCTGCTGAAGGCATTAACCTTCTCACCAAGATGAGCTCTTTCTCCTCATAATGTTGGTCTGATTTCCATGTGTGATATCATACTGCGTGAACTGTTTTAGGAGTTGACTGTAACACTCACTAATTTAAAAACATGTCTCACATATAGGCCTCCAGTCCAGTGGGGGGGGGGGCTCTAGTGTGTGTAACAAGTTGTATGTTGGCATGTTTGCAATAGCTTCACTGGTCCAATTTGTATGAGAACTGCAAACAGGTCACGGTATGATCTGTGATAAGGCCGTCTGATGCAATGTTCCTTCCTTAAAATGGCTGCTATAACGGCTGTTATCTTTTGAATTGTCACCTGCCACCTTAATTTTGTTATCCTTCATATAGTAAATAGACATTTCCACGATAAAGTGGTCCAGAAAAAGATTCCAGAAAGCAGGAAATTAAGTGTTTAATGCTCAAAGTTTTCTGGGGGAGGACACTCAGACCCCCAACTGAGATTTTTTGGCATCGAATATTTATTCATAATACTGTTAAACTGTATTTTCATCTTGTTTTCGGGCTCCAAGTGGCGTCACAATCTGAGCCCCTAATTATTTATTTCTCTCCACCGGTAACGTTAGTTAGGCTGTTAGAGACTCCCACCAAACTCAGATTATAACTCGAACTCTGGCGCTAACACACACTAATGTTAAAACTGAAGCGTGTAGCCTACACCTTTAATCATCATCACCAAACAAAACTTGAATAAAACATGCACACTTGATACTTTGTAGTAGGAAAAGCTAACAGTTAGGCCTACCTGTTTAATGGTATTGAAGACCGCAGCATTACAGTAACATTTTACCGTGCGGCAACAGACTGGAGCGCATATTTCCAGGAGATGGCTACAGGCAAAGTGCAGGCTGCTACTTTGGCGCTTTGTAAAATCGTTGAATTAACGGAAGCCCAAGGGGGTCATTTGGAGGCAGCTTTGAAAAGATACAGAAAAGTAGGTTGTTGGCCCATGGTGGGGCAATCATTGGATACCGCCTGATGCATTTTGTTTTTGTAGCACCTCATATTCATTCTAGTCTTCTTTGAAATGTGTACCTTGAAAATGTTTACATTCCAGATTGCTTATAAAGGCTAGTTGTTGTCAGCAATTACTAGGCATATTGGTAATGATACCTACTTAAATGCTATCATTATGTATTGCTACAAGACAAAACTACAGAGAACACCGCCTATAGTTTGGATAATATTTATGGAATTTCATTTATGGAATTGTGTTTTTACATACACAGTTTTCAGATAAAGTTCATGCTGCGTGGTGTTCACTTCTCCATCTATTGCTACGACATCTGTCATTGCACGTGTTACCAGGTTCTAATCAGCCTCCAACATTACCTGCAAAAACACCTCCAGGTCTGGGATCACCACTTATACTTTTAGCAATGTTCTGGTTCGAGGGATAAAGATAAGATAGATATCAAACGCACTGACACTTAATAACTAGTTAGTCTTTGGCTGTGGATGATTGAGTTCACACAGAGAAATGAAAACACAACGGCACTGTAACTCTTTTTCAAGAAAAAAATTATTTTATTGAAACTGTCCAACAATGAATGTAACACTCCCATTTACAAATCCAAAATGTCATGTAACAATAACATAGGTTCTGTCTAGAAAACAACATGTTTAAGTTTTGCTGCAGCAATAGTACCTTCGATGTAGCTAGTTGTGCACAACCCAGTACCTGTTCGAGCTCAGTTTAAAAACAAAACAAAATAAATGTGTCCGACACGATCCTCCTACTCCAAAGGACGGGAAGACCTCATTGATGAGATAATTGCCTATTATTGGAATTCTAAACTCAGGCCTGAAGTTCAGGGTCCAGCCCGCTGTCCACCACGCTCTCTCTCTCTATGGCCGCCGGAGAGGAAACACACCGCTCCTCCGTCACACCCGCTGTCTCGCTCACAGTCCGCCACACAGTCCCATAGTACAGCTATGGTAGCAGAGAAAAGGTTTTCAGAAGCCACCATCAAAAGAAAGAACAAAATAAATCACTGTTCAGGTTATTATTTTCTTTTTCTTTCAGAGCTACGCGTTCGCTGTTTCTCCGTCTGCAACAGGTTCAGAAAAGAACAGCGCTGCGCCATGTTCTTTACGTTTACATAACAATACAGCAATATACAGGCATACTATGAGCTCAAATCAGTTTAGCAGTTTAGCAAATACACTGACATTAAACACAAGACCCACGCTTCCTCCAAGCTAACACAGCAGTCATTAAGACTGTGTCAACTGTCCGCTACCATCGGAGTTTAAAAAGGTGTACAGGATAACAGTTAGGAATAACCATGATATATGAGCTTACCTATGTTAACAGAAAGGGTTTCAGACGCCACCATCAAAAGACAGAACAAAAATTGCTCCCCGTTCAGGATATTATTTTCTTTTTCTTTCAGAGCTCCGCTTTTACTGTTCCTCCCTCTGCAACAGGTTCAGAAAAGAACACCAGCGCTGCGCAGCGGCCACGTTATAGGCATTACAGCTAAATGTTTGGCACTGCTGAAAAGGGTTGAGAATTAAAATTACTCAACACAAAGTGGCGTAACCATAGACTGTATATATAATGATAATATAAATAATTAATATTAACGGTCTATGGGGGTAACTTGAACTATTGGTGTCTGATTAATGAGTGAAAATTGGAAAAAATAGGAAATTCCTAGGCCTACTATGTGTTGTGAAAATTATTGATCACACTATCACATTATCCCTACTTAAGTTTTAAACAACCATCAGATTTAGGGTGGGTTACACACAGTCCACATGATATATTGAGCTGCAGTCAGGAGTGAAAGCAAACAAATGCTGCTTATGCTGCTTAAGACACATAGGCTAGGTGTACAGACACATTCTCATTTCTTAATTGTATGCCATTCTAAAACATTGTTATTTTAACATTTAAGCTGTCATTGAAATATAAAGACAGTGCTACAAGTCTGATCATAAGTAAGGAGAGTCAAAGTGTGGACAGATGAGGTCACCACCCAGAGCCTAGGATTACACTAAATCAGTGTGACATCTTACATCAGCAAAGGTGTTGATGATGTGGTATTCAAGACAATAAAATCATTCCTTAATCAGAAGGCCTGGATGAATGGAGAGGTGAGGGCTCTATCCAGAGCCAAAAAGCTACTTTTTGGGAAGTTGATAAAGAAGCTTACAGCACTGCAAGAGCGAGACTGAAAGCTGGCATCAATGAGGTGAAGGTAATGAGGCATTACCAGATGAACTTCAAAGAGCCAGCTGTAAGGTCTCACCCCCATTCTGATGAAGTGCTTTGAGAAACTGGCTCTTCAGCACATTAAGAACAACATCTCAGCCGGTCTGGACCCTCAACGGTTAGCTTTCAGAACAAACAGATCCACAGAGGATGCCATCTCCACTGCCCGCCTCTCAGCCCTCACACACCTTGAGAAAAACAACACCTACATCAGAATGCTGTTTGTGGATTTCAGTTCAGCATTCAACATAACATCTCCATGAAACTCATCAGCAAGCTCAGCACTCTGCAACTGGATATTGGACTTCATCACAAGCAGATCCCAGTCATTTCGGATTGGCAGAATCACCTCCGCCACTCTAGTGCTCAACACCGGAGCCCCCCAGGGCTGTGTGCTCAGCCCCCACCTGTTTACGCTGTACACCCACGACTGCATCCCCAACATGAAGAGAACTCTGTTGTGAAGTTTGCAGATGACACCACCATCATCGGCCGGATTCCAAACAACAATGAGACTTTGTAACAGGGGGAAATTCATAATCCTGTAGAGTGGTGCTCAGAGAACAACTTACTGCTTAACGTCAGCAAAACCAAGGAGCTGATCATTGATTTTAGGAAGAAGGAGATAAAGACACACACTCCTGACTACATCAGCGGTGCTCAGGTGGAACAGGCGAATAGTTTCAAGTTCCTGGGAATCTGAATCCTACAGAACCTGACATGGTCGTAACACATCTCTTTCATGAGGAAGTATACGAAGGCCAAATTCCCACGCCAAGTTCTTGTCAGCTTTTAGAAAGCATCCTGACTGGAAACATCCCAAACTGGCATGGGATGTGCACGGCCCAGGACCAGGACCAGGACCAGGACCTGAGGGCTCTGCAGCGGGAGATTAAAACTGCTCAGAAGATCATTGGTACCCATCTCCCGAGCACCAGTCATATCAATGAGTGAGGTGCATATGCAGAGCCCCCCCCAGCCACAGCCTGTTTACCCTGCTCCCTTCTGGGAAGAGATCTAGAGGTTTCTGCTGCCGCACCACCAGACTGCAGAGCAGCTTTTCCCCCAAAGCTATCAGACTCTTAGGTACATTTCCAAGCCTGTACTTTGTTACTTTTGCTTTAATAATATTTTTATTTTTAGTGCACTCATGCCTCTATATTGTTTCCTTTTGTAGTATGTATAAATTGTGTATATATTAGTGTGTATATTTTAGTTTTGGTTGTTTTGTATGTGTAAGTACAGTGTGAGTAACGATGCTCCAAAGAAAAGTTCCTCGTATGTGTCCTCATACCTGGCGAATCGGAATCAGAATCAGAATCAGAATCAGCTTTATTCGCCAGGTATGACATACAAGTATACATACGAGGAATTTGACTTAGGTTGGAGCAAGCCTCCGGGCGGCAGCTATGAAACAGCGCCACCACACGCTTTCTCCAAAAGAAACAATGCAGACAGCAACATGGTACAATACAACATCACAACGTAACGCACAAGACAACACACAGTTCATGTGGACACATGAAGGAATTTTTTGAGGTGGCATTGGGAGGGAGCGAGAAACACGAAATCGAGCAGACAGACGGATAAGGGTGAGGGATGGGGGGGGAGTGTATGGTGTGTGTGTGAGATAATGAGTTGTGTGTGCGAATGTATGGGCGTCAGACTGACTATGTTGACAAAAGCTCAGTTCATCGGCATGACCTTGAAGAGATAACCAGAGCACAGGATGAGATAGAAGGCCAGCTGCTGGTTGTTTTCCTGCTCGGGTGAAGGCGGGGAGGGGGGCACGGGTAGTTGATCAGTTGCAGTCCAATTTAGGGTGACTCGGTAGAATTTATCTAAATCAATGTCCATCACTCAATTGTTACCGACCTCAGCGTCATGCGAGCCTCCATATCACATAGTGATTTTTGCAGTCCATCTACCTTCTCTGCCAGTCCGGTGGTCACACGAAGCAACTCCACCGACTGGTCCCTGTTGGTGTCAATCCCCTTCTGCGCTTCCACGGTCCGGTCTGAGATGTTACGAGACAGTTCACAGGACTGGTCAGCCCTTAGATGTAAAACCTTCATCCTCTCAACCACTCCGTGTAGGCACTCTTTAAGTTCCCCAGACAGCTTGTGGGTGAATTTGCTGGCGGCTGTCTTACCAATGTTCCGATAGGTCAGCGAGACCCCGAGGTCGATGATCAGGAGCCCCATCAACAGAATTACAATTATCCAAATGTCTTCATCGTCTTCCACAGTCAGAACGTCCAGGCAGACCACCTGCCAATCCCCCCGCGAGCGTAGCCTGCAGGGAACGTTCCACTCGGACATTGTGGCTCCCCCGGAGAAGCATGTTTAGATAAAAAAATCTTGTCAATAGCGCTGAGTGACCAGTTAATCAATTCCATTTCGAATGTTTCAGGAAAACAGCAGGCAGGGGACAAAGAGAAAAGAGAAAAAGATTCCACAAGACAGGGTAGACAAACTGGGAAGGAGCCAAGCTAAGATAAGAGGGGAGAGGAGGAAAAACACGTCTGCTCTCGCCAGAAGCAGGAAGAAGAAGTTCAAGTTGAATCAATGGGTTTTACAGAGGGGGGGGGGGGGGGGGGGGTATTTTAGATGTATCTTTTTATCACTGCATTAAACAGAATATGGTGTCAACAGCCATAAAATCAATTAATGTAATAAAATGTTCCATATATTAGGCAATGAATGACACCTGGACAAAGCCCTCTGTAAATGCGTTCAGAAGTTAAAGTGGAAAGCGTTGTGTTAATAAGTGCTACTGCAGCTGAGTTTTCTGACTCAGAGTATGAGGAAAACCACATTTCAATAAAATGGCCTTTACAGATCAAGATTACAAAATCCCTCACATGTAGCAAGACATGACATGTAATACAGTGTTGTTTTAACGGTGAAGTGTTAATGTAAATGTCACAAGTCGATCTTGGTGTCTCCGTGGTTTGCAATGAGCGACACACTCGCCAGACAAAGGGGGCTATTTCAAAACGACAACGGCTAAGATTTGCATGCATGTCTGTCGGTGCTCAGTAACTCGTTTCTAAAGTCAAGTTTCACAAGAAACCGACAAATTACTGTGAAATAGAGGTGACGCGATCAGCACATAGACAGTTAAAGAACATCAGGGGGAGGTCTATAGCTCACTCTGTTAGCGCGCTGGCCCCTCGTCCTGCAGCGGCCTGGGTTTGAATCCTTTGCTGTGTGTCTTCCCCCATCTGTCTCCCCCTGTACAACTGTCTCTCTATCTAATAATGGGAAAAAATAAAAATAAATAATCTTTAAAAAAAAGATCAGCATGTTTATTTCCTGGTTAGTTGGGATTGGGTCCTGACAGGCCACGCCCACACCACATCTGTCTTAATCACCAGTAAACTCAAAAACCAGTTAAACTGAAACACCGGAAGCGGAGCTGATGCACTTTGTATTGAACTATATACCCCCCCCCCCTTCTTCTTCCTCCTTCCGGAATCTCAGACATTTTCCGTTATTGACTTTATGTGATTGTTGTCAGAATCTCTTTCTCATAACACTATGTTGTTAAAACATGGCTCATGGTAACGTTGTCTCATCCTTGAAACCATAATCCAGTCTGAAATGCACCAGCCCATAATAATCTGTTTCATAAAGTGTAATTACTAGCGTCTGCAGTCTGAAACAAAGTGTTTTCTTTTCCTTTTATACATTTCAGAACTAGTAAATAAAATTAAAGGAAGAAACTCCCAGCCCCCCCGTCTGCTGTCCTGTAGCATTATCTTATTCATACCCTCAGAAAAAACTCTCTCCATCACTCGCACATGGTTCAACTTAATGACAATATTAATCATAATAATCTGTAATCATCAACACTTCTCTTCAACTACGAAGGTTGGACGGTGGAAGGATGGATGGATGGATGGATAGATAGATAGATAGATAGATAGATAGATAGATAGATAGATAGATAGATACATAGATACATAGATACATAGATAGATACTGTAGATAGATATATGGATGTAGGTATAGATAGATGGGTGTAGGCAGATACAGTGGCGTTCAAAAGTTTGGGCACCCCAGGTAAAACTTGTTTTAATGTGCATAAAGAAGCCAAGAAAAGATGGAAAAAAGATGCAAAAAGTTAGATTTTACTTTCATCATTTACACTTTCAAAATAACAGAAGGGCGTCTGCATAAGTTTGGCCCCCCTGCAGAGTTAATACATTGCACCCCCCCTCTTTGGCAATTATCCCAGCTTGGAAACGCTTCTTGTAGCCAGCCAAGAGTCTTTAATTCTTGTTGGAGGTATCTTCGCCCATTCTTCAGGAGATTGTGAAGGCCATGGCAAAACCTTTACGCCTCTTGATGTAATCCACCACACATGGATTTTGGGTTTGGACTTGCTTTTCTCCCAATCCTGCGAGCTGTTCTGTCTGATATTGTTCTTGGTCTTCCAGATCTTGCTTTAACTTCCACTGTTCCCGATGACGGACATTTCTTAATTACATTCCCAACAGAGAACATTGGCGTCTGAAAACGCTTTGCTATCTTCTTATAGCCTTCTCCTGCTCTATGAGCGTCAACTATTTTCAGTTTCCGTTTTCTAGACAACTGGAGGGAGCGTTATGGGCGGTACTCACAGAGAGACGGCTGACTCCTTACGAATGGGTCTAGCAAGGGTCGAATGGCGGGTCAGCAGAGTTACACACGTTGTGTACATGAAATGTCTGTATTGTCACTGCGCTGCATTTTTATGAACTAAGATATTCTGCCCATTAGTCACATCTTTTGCCCAGTTCCAGCAGGCTCCGTCTCACACGCAGTTACTCTACAAACTGAAATTAGTTGCATTCAATGACTTCTTCTGTGTTTTTTGCCGTGTCCGCTGAAATAGCAGATAGTTTACAAGCGGAAATACTGGTTAGCCTCTCATGCTTTACAATATACAGCTGTTGTAGTAACAATTAAAACTGTAGACAAATATGAGAAGTGTGGACCGGCGGCCGCTGTGTGGCCGGGCTACGTGGAGAGTAAGAGAAGAGAGAGTGGAGGAGAAATCCAACACAGGCACGGCTTTACATACAAAATGGGTAATTTAACGCAAACTTAAACCATATCGATATAAACAACATTGCAGCGGATGCGAGGACATTAGGTGCACTGGTGCGACCTAGAGGAAAAATATTACTTGCGCTTAAGCATTTTGTGCTAACAGACACTAACTAGCAGCCTAGAGCCCTGTGAGCTAACAGACAATAACTAGCAGCCTAGAGCCCTGTGAGCTAACAGACAATAACTAGCACCCTAGTCCCCTGTGAGCTAACAGACACTAACCAGCACCCTAGAGCCCTGTGAGGTAACAGACACTAACTAGCACCCTAGAGCCCTGTGAGCTAACAATTCAATTCAATTCAATTCAATTTATTTATAGTATCAAATCACAACAAGAGTTATCTCAAGACACTTTACAGATAGAGCAGGTCTAGACCACACTCCAGAATCCACAAGGACCCAACAGTTCCAGTTTTTTTCCTCCAGAGCAAGCAACAGTGCGACAGTGGCGAGGAAAAACTTCCTTTTAGGCAGAAACCTCGGTCAGACCCAGGCTCTTGGGAGGCGGTGTCTGACGGGCCGGTTGGGGTTAGAATGAAGAGTTAGTTTGTAGTAGTTCTTTGTAGCATAGCAGGGCACTGTGGGCGTTACAAGGCACAGCAGGACGTAGCTGGGCACCGCAGAGCGTAGCAGGATGTAACATGGCATCGCAGGACATGTAGCGGGACCATGGACAGCTGCTACCCTGATTTTTGGCGCCTCCCTGATCCGAGGAAACGTGCTGGGGGGAAAAGAACATAAGGACTCCGGGGAATCACTCCCCGGAGCTAAATTAGTAACAAGCATTTCTGGGACATGGATGCACACAAATGGAAAGATAGATGAGAGAGGAGCTCAGTGTGTCAAAGGAAGTCCCCCAGCAGTCTAAAGAGAGAGAGAGAGAGAGAGAGAGAGAGAGAGAGAGAGAGACCCATCCCACTGTCTAGCAGAGGTGGCTATGAGAGAGAGAGAGAGAGAGAGAGAGAGACATGACCATCCCACTGTCTAGCGGAGGTGGCTATGAGAGAGAGAGAGAGAGAGAGAGAGACATGACCATCCCACTGTCTAGCGGAGGTGGCTATGAGAGAGAGAGAGAGAGAGAGACATGGCCATCCCACTGTCTAGCGGAGGTGGCTAGAGAGAGAGAGAGAGAGAGAGAGAGAGAGAGAGAGAGAGAGAGAGACATGGCCATCCCACTGTCTAGCGGAGGTGGCTATGAGAGAGAGAGAGAGAGAGAGAGAGACATGACCATCCCACTGTCTGGCGGAGGTGGCTATGAGAGAGAGAGAGAGAGAGAGAGAGACATGGCCATCCCACTGTCTAGCGGAGGTGGCTATGAGAGAGAGAGAGAGAGAGAGAGACATGACCATCCCACTGTCTAGCGGAGGTGGCTATGAGAGAGAGAGAGAGACATGACCATCCCACTGTCTAGCGGAGGTGGCTATGAGAGAGAGAGAGAGAGAGAGAGAGAGAGAGAGATGACCATCCCACTGTCTAGCGGAGGTGGCTATGAGAGAGAGAGAGAGAGAGAGAGAGAGATGACCATCCCACTGTCTAGCGGAGGTGGCTATGAGAGAGAGAGAATTCAATTTTATTTATATAGTGCTTAATCACAACAACAGTTATCTCTTTGCCTCTAGCGGCATAACTAGGGGATGGTTCAGGACTCTCCTGAGCCAGCCCTAACTATAAGTTTTATCAAAAAGGAAAGTCTTAAGCCTACTCTTAAATGTGGAGACGGTGTCTGCCTCCCGAACCCAAACTGGAACCTGGTTCCACAGGAGAGGAGCCTGATAGCTGAACGCTCTGGCTCCTGTTCTACTTTTAGAGACTCTAGGAACCACCAGTAATCCTGCATTCTGGGAGCGCAGCGCTCTTGTAGGGTTGTAAGGTACTATGAGCTCTTTAAGATAAGATGGTGCCTGACCATTAAGAGCTTTGTAGGTCAGGAGAAGGATTTTAAATTCTATTCTGGATTTTACAGGAAGCCAATGCAGAGAGGCTAAAACAGGAGAGATGTGGTCTCTTTTCCTGGTTCCCGTCAGAACACGTGCTGCAGCATTCTGGATCAGCTGAAGAGTCCTTATGGACTTTTCCGAGCAGCCTGATAACAAAGAATTGCAGTAATCCAACCTAGTAGTACACTGTAAAAAAATATTTGCTGACTCAACTTAAATATATGTGTAACCTGGTTGCCTTAGAATTCTAAGTTGTTTGGAAATCACTTATTAAGTTGCAACAAAGAAACAATCAGTTCTCTCAACAAAAAATTGCAAGTTCACTTAACTAATGACATGTTCAGTCAACTAATGTTTGTTTGTAAACACAACTTTCAATTTAGTGGATCCAACTTCTAATTATGGATTACATGGACTAATGATTGTGTGGAGTCAACTCCAATTTACATTAGTTCAACAACAGTATATAGTGGGGCTAATGTGCATTTTGAAGTTGTCTTGACTAAGCTTTTTATTTGTCTTGACTTCCTTATGTTTGTTGAATTAACATATCAAGTAAGTTGCCTCGGTTGCCTTGAAAATCTAAGTTCTTCCAACTTTATTCTTTAAGTTTACACAAGACAAGTGTGAGACAAGAATAACCAAAAACATTTATTTCACAAATTCAAGTGTTTCAATGCAAAACATTGGTAAGACACAGCATAAACACAAGGATTTCTTGTGTGTGTGTGTGTTTGAGTGAGTAAGAGAGAATGAGAGAGAGAGAGAATGTGTGTGTGTGTGCGTGTGTGAGTGTGTTTGTATGAGAGAGTGAGTGTGTGTGTGAGAGTGAGTGTGTGTGTGAGACGGAGAGTGAGAGAGAGTGAGTGTGTGAGTGAGAGAGAGTGTGTGTGAGAGGGAGAGTGTGTGTGTGTTTGAGAGTGAGAGAGTGAGTGAGTGAGTGTGTGTGTGTGTGTGTGTGTGTGTGTGTGTGTGTGTGTGGTGTGTGTGTGTGTGAGAGAGTGAGTGAGAGTGTGTGAGAGAGAGAGTGAGTGAGTGTGTGTGAGTGAGAGTGTGTGTGTGTGTGTGCGTGTGAGATAACGAATACCCGAGTGTGCAAGACGGTGGAAAAATTGAATAAGATATACAGTCACATATGTCGACAAGGAGCAAAAAAAACAGCCTATTTTGAGACAGAGCAAAACAACTCTCAGGACTTCTAGTCCACCTCAGCATCAACAGCTAATACATGCATAACAGTGTACTTACCAGAACATGCAATGTTTGACAAAGCAACTTAACAAGGCTATTTATTTGAGTGAGTAAAACAATATTCAAATGACAATAGTTTTCTCCTTTTCATCCCACGAATGACCTTACTAGGGCACAAGTCTTAAAAGGCACACTTAAAATAAAAGGAACAGTAACACCATGAAAACCACGTAGGCAAAATAACAGGTGGCACTTTTGAGGAATATAAAAACAACCAGGACTGTATAATCCATTTCAGAATCAAACACCTTTGAGAGATAGGGAAAACTATCTGGACTACCTAGTCCGCACATACATAACTGTGTGCTTTCCAGAACTTACAATGCGATCAACAATCATTTAGTTTCACAGGCTCTTGGACATGAGCTTGTTCCGGAGTCCATTAACTCTTGTAGAGCAAGTATCTCCACCAATGTTCATTATTACCTTTTGTATTACCTCAAACATGTACTTGAGCCCTTTTGAGTAGTGGATGTTGAAGGCATAGAGAAGACCCATCAGCAGGGCGAATGCGTTGGGCACATCCTTCAGGTCTTGAAGAACAATATGCTCCTCCAGAATCAGTGCAATATCCATCATCTCCTTGGGGACAGGGCGTTGAGGATCCTCCTCTGTGACCACCAAGATTCCGACGTTCATTCATTTCACTGCCTCACTCTCTTTGGGTGGCTAAAAACACAACAAAGTAATAAGAATAGATTTCAATGAAAATTCAAGATGCATTGCAAACTTGTGTATAAAAATATCTGATGCAAACTAATGTAAATGTAAAAAAAATAAATTCAAATACATTACATGTAGAAAAAAAAGGGAAATCCAATGCACTCTTCGTCAAATATATTTAAAAAGCCTTTTTTTACTGGCTAGACAATTTAAAAGACATAAGGAGAAGCAACCCAAGCCACAGACAATAGAAGAGGGATACAGACCAGAAAAGACATCAGTGCTACAGAAGTAAAAAAATCTACTCTACCCTTTAAAAGTGTGGGATCACCTTGAATTTTTGAACAAAAACATCCATGAGATTAGTCATATAGAATATATACAGGACATGAAGCTATTGTCAGAGTTAGAAATAATGATTTTGATCATGACTTTGTACTTCGAATGTTGCCTTCATCAAAATACAACACGGCCTCACGGCAGTTCGTGAAATGGTCAAGTTATTTTTATTTGTTGATTCGTGTACAGGGACACGTTTATCTTGTTTCTTTTGTGTGCGGGACTTGATCCGCAGTCTCTGGGGGACGCAACAACGGGGAAATGAAACGTCACTGGGAGACGCATGACAACGTGATGGTTGGGTTTAGGAAAAGAAGAAAGGGGAAAGGACACGTCACACGCCGGGACATGATCCGCGGTCTCCGGGGTGAAAGTCCTGTGTTGTTTGACCCATCCACCCCCCAAACCAACCTCCCTGCGTGGATATTGGCTTTTCATACTACTCCTTACCGTTGTTGCGCTTTGATCATGAAAGATGCTTCCCATTAAAATACTGGGTTGCAAAATAGACACTTTTGCATGCATAGAATACCTTTCTAGCTGTCACTTTTTCTATTGTGCTAGGGCTGTAACTGCTGAAAAAGGTGGCTATTTTGATGAAGGCAATATTTGAAGTTCAAAGTCATACTTCAGACTAAAATAATTTCTTAATCTGACAATGTCATCATGCCCTGTTTATGTTCTAATGTTGTTAGGGAGATACACATACCAATCTTTTTAGCAATATACTTTGTGGCTATGATCTTCCTATGTAAATGTGCTGTATTTCTATATCTTTTCCAGTCTTAACAACTGCTCAAAGCGCTTTTACATCTACAGGAAACATTCACCATCACACACATTCAGACACTGTGGCCGGGGCTGCCGTACAAGGTGCCACCTGCTCATCAGATATACATTCATACACACTCACACTCCGATGCGCAGCACCGGGGGCAACTCGGGGTTCAGTGTCTTGCCCAAGGACACTTCGACAATGACTATGTGTATTGTAGGCACCTGTACTTAATAATCTGAAAGACATGCTCAAAAGGTGTTACCAAATGTGGCTGTCAAGTGAACAGACTTTTCCTAAAAGGACAGTCAAACTACTGAAACGGAAACTATTACTTACATCATCATCTAGAGACTCATTAAAAAGCTGAAGTTCCTTGACACTCTGCAGTCTCTGTCTGTAAAGACGCAGGAACTTAGGGACAAACTCATCTAGGCAGTCAAAAAATGGCTGCTTCAGGTTCATGGAGACAATCCGCCAGAATTCTGCTTCAATCTGCATAAAAAACATGGAGACAAAATATTAATATACAAGCAGAATATAATCAAAGGAAGAATGTAATACAAGTCACTTTAATAATACACTAACCTGTCGCTCTGTGAACAAAGCAGACCACCTGGCTTTGAGATCCTTGTCCAATGGCTCCTCCCCAATGATCTCCTTTCTCCTCAGAGAAAATGTGCTGTCAATAAGGGCATATCATATCCAAAAGTGATGATGTCTTTCCTGCAACACAATGTTTCAAGATAGACGAAAGAGAGGACCTATACTGAAAAGGTAGATTACCAATCACCCAATACACACCACAAACCTTGTAGTCATTTTCGGCAGTACCTAAAGAGTTACATACCTCAAAATCATCAATAAACAACCCAAGAGCTAACTTATTTGGTAAAGTTCATCAACTATATCTTGTATTGCAGATTTAGATATATGTAAAACTGTCTGCATTCGTAAGAATAAAGAAGCAAGACTATACTTAAGTTTCCTCAATGTCCTCTTCCTCATAATCATCATTATCAGAGTTTAGGCTTAACTCAATATCATCCTCTAAATGATCTGAATCTCACTGAATCTGGTCAGTGACTACAGCATGGCTCTCACTTCCAAATAATAATATCAGGTCTTACATCATCTACACTGGGCACATGGTGATACCTGCTCTTGTGAGCCTTAAAAGTGTTGTAGACATTGGATTTGAAAGAGCACTGTTTAAAAGGACAATTCACTGTTTCCCTTCACTTAACATGCTTTCATAAATGAACAAAGTATTTTGTAAGGTTGAAAGGTTCACAAAAATCACAGTTCACACAACAGTTGTGCATTTACAGGCTCATAGTGAATTTTTCGGGCATGCTGGGAAACCAAATGTTTTTTTAAAGCTGCTTGGGTCTTGAGGGTGCAAGGACAGTCTTTGTACATGCAGAGAAAAGGGAAAGTAGTTCCATTGAATCTATGCTAACCTTTGTAATGCCATTTTACTTTCCGCTGATTTGCTGAGGAAAAACAAAAAAATTGACAGGTACTGCATCAATCAGGCCACTGAATGAATCTTTGGTCAGTTGTTTCTGAAGAAAGAGACAAAAATACTGCATTAGCGTGGCTTAAAATACAAACAAATAGCATAGGTGTGTTGTTAGACAAGCTTGTTATTTCAGGAAATGTAATAGGACTAAGCCCTATGTTGGAAGGCTATTTAATGTTAATCAAAAATAATGCAATAGTCAACCCTTTCCCTAGTTTACAAGGCCTACATCTTTTTTTACACACACACTCACACGCGCACACGTGAGGTAACTTGTTAGTTTATTATTTCTGTGCTACAATTGCCCATTGAATTAAAATGTACAGTTATCACACTGTGCAAGTAAAATGCTAATCCTCTCCATCACAGTAAGAATTAAAGTCCTGAAAACGTATCACACACTAGCCAGTAACATGTGTGATGTACAGTGGAAAGTTAGCAAGCTAGAAAAATACAGATAAACTAGCAGCTCCACATCACAGGGTAAAATGGTTAACATTAAGTACCCATTGCTGAATGAAACAACACAGAAACAGCTTAATCTGCTACAACAATAGCTAAATATAGAGCACAAACTTACATCGTTTCGGACTTCTGAACGGGCGACCGCCGTAAACACAAGGCGTCGCGGGGATTTCTTACGTAACTTCCCTACGTAACTAACGTAACCGTAATTACACCCACTGTAACCTACACAGTCTCCGTAGCGTACGTGAGGAATTCACAACATAGATGCAGTGCAAGAAAATTCAATGCCGACGAAGCTGTCGTCCTTGTTCATACTTGCACCGTATACATTTCACTATATAGCAAGCCATTATATGTATGGGTAGTTTTTAAACTAAGTCCGTCTCATCATGACCTAACGCTAGTCGGTATCATGGAGCTTGCTAGGCTTGTCAAACCAGCTAGCGTTACATAGCATGTCAACATTTGGGCTAGCTAACTTAGCTAGCTACATTCAGAGGTTTAGTTTGTTACTTGCATTTTAGTTGAAGGCAAGTATAGAATTTCTCCACATAACGCTAGCTGGTCATTACATAGCTAGCTACTACTGGTTAGCTAGCGTTAGCTAGTTAATGTAAAAAGTGCAATGTTCGTTAATTTCCCGCGCCTACGGCTAACATATCCCTTTAGTTTTTGAAATAAGGGCTTGCACGTTATATTGTAGGTGTGTATGCTCAGTTCACAGTATTTCGTTACAACTTTCACTTAGTAAAGACAAAACTCAAAATTATACTGAAATATTAGCTTGACAGTGGAAAAAGTTTACTTACGCCAAAAGTGAATACGCTCGGTCCTTCGATAGAGGAGAGATCCGTTAACGCTTTGATCTGCCGCTCTGGAAGACAGATTGACTAATGTGGTCTGCGCATGTGCAAAATGACGTCGCGAGCTGAACCAGAGAGTGAACTTCAACTTCATTTTGAGACGACAAAAATAGCTCAGTTGTGTCATCTGTATATTAGAATTTCAGAGCAAAACACAGATATGCATGTTATCTCAACAACAATATTGAAAAGTTTTGAGTTGAAAGTTGACTGGACGCAAAAACACAAGTTGAGTCAACAAAAAGGGGAAATAATTTTTTACAGTGTAACAAATGCATGGACTAGTGTTTCTGCATCATTTTTAGACAGGATATTCCTGATTTTTGCAATATTACGTAAGTGAAAAAAGGCGATCCTTGAAATTTGCTTTAAGTGGGAATTAAAGGACATGTCCTGATCAAAGATGACTCCAGATTTTCACAGTGGTGCTGGAGGCCAGGGTGATGCCATCCAGAGTAACTATATCTTTGGATAATGCGTCACGGAGGTGCTTGGGTCCCAGAGCAATGACTTGTTTTATCTGAGTTTAACATTAGAAAATTACAGGTCATCCAGGTTTTAATATCCTGAAGGCACGTTTGAAGTTTAGCTAACTGATTAGTTTCATCCGGCTTGATCGACAGATATAACTGAGTATCATCTGCATAACAATGAAAGTTTATGGAGTGTTTCCTAATAATACTGCCTAAAGGAAGCATATATAAAGTGAACAGGATTGGACCGAGCACAGATCCTTGTGGGACTCCATGACTAACCTTGCATGCACAGAGGATTCATCGTTAACATTAACAAACTGAGATCGATCTGATAAATAAGACTTAAACCAGCTTAGAGCAGTCCCTTTAATGCCAATTAAATGTTCCAATCTCTGTAATAAGATATAATGGTCAATGGTATCAAATGCAGCGCTAAGATCTAATAACACAAGTACAGAGATAAGTCCTTTGTCTGAAGCAATTAGGAGGTCATTAGTAATTTCACAAGTGCTGTCTCTGTGCTATGATGAACTCTAAATCCTGACTGAAAATCCTCAAATAAGCTGTTGCTATGCAGAAAGTCGCACAGCTGTTTGGCGACTGCTTTCTCAAGAATCTTAGAGAGAATGGAAAGTTGGATTATAGGTCTATAGTTGGCTAAAACATCTGGATCAAGGTTTGGCTTTTCAGAAGAAGTTTAATTACAGCTACTTTAAAGTTCTGTGTACATAGCCTGTTAATGAAGACAAATGGTTATATTCAGTAGTGAAGTGTTGACTAATGGTAAAAACTTCTTTAGTAGCCTAGTCGGGATGGGATCTAAGAGGCAGGTTGATGGCTTAGATGAAGAAAATAATGAATAAATTGATAAGATCAAGTGAAGCAAAGCAGTCAAAACATGTATCTGGTTTTACAGCTGTTTCTAAGGTTCCTGAGTTTAGAGATAAGCCAGTTAAAGGCCGGTCTTGGTGAATTTTGCTTCTAATAGTTATAATTTATCATTGAAGAACCTCATAAAGTCGTTACTACTAAGAGCTATGGGAATACTTGGCTCAATAGAGCTGTGACCTTCTGTTAGCCTGGCTACAGTACTGAAAAGAAACCTGGGGTTGTTCTATTTTCCTCTATCAATGACGAGTAGTACGCTGCTCTGGCATTACGGAGGCCTTCCTATACGTTTTAAGACTATCTTGCCAGGTTAAACGAGAATTTTCCAGTTTGGTGGAGCGCCAAATCTTCTCAAGTTTCCGCGCTATTTTGCTTTAATTTGCGAGTTTCAGTGTATACCATGGAGCTAACCTTCTTTTTTTATTATCTTCTTTTTTAGAGGGGCAACAGAGTCTAGAGTCATTCGTAGCGAGCCTGCTGCACTTCAACAAAATGATCGTTTGGAGGGACTAATAGCATAGGAGTCCTCCGTTACTTTGGGACTTGGTAATGAATTAAATGCTAACGGAATCGCATCCTTAAATTAGCTACACCACTATAGATAGACATCTGTATAGGACGTTTTGCCTAACGGCGTGTAGTTCAGCAGTATAAACTCAAAAGTTATCAAACAGTGGTCAGATAGGAAGGGATTCTGTGGGAGCACTATTAAATGTCAATTTCAACACCATATACCATAACAAATCGAGGGTGTGGTTAAAAACGGTGAGTAGGTTTATGTACACTTTGAGAGAAGCCAATAGATCTAATATAGAGATAAAACGCAGTGCTAAGGCTATCATTCTCATCGTCCACATGAATATTAAAATCCCCTACAATAGAACTTTGTTCGTTTTTAGCACTAATTCGATAGAAACTCTGCAAATCGGACAAAATTCAGAGTATGGGCCAGGTGCCGGTACATATAACAAATAGAACTGGTTGCATTGATTCCAATTTGGGTGTGAAAGACTAAGAACAAGACTTTCAAATGAGTTATAATTTAGTTTAGGTTTAGAGCTAATTAGTAGCTAGAATCAAAGATAGCTGCAACTCCACCTCCTCGGCCTGCGCCTCGAGGAATGTGATGATTAATATGACTGGGGGGGTGGATCATTTAGACTAACATATTCTCCATTACTCAGCCAGGTTTCAGTAAGACAAATAAAATCAATATTAAATCTGATATTAATTCATTTACTAGTACACCTTTAGAAGAGAGAGATCTGATGTTAAGAGTCCCACATTTAATTCTCCTATTCTTTGGCACTATTGCACTTGTGGTTTTAATTTTTTATGAGGTTTTCATGCACAGCTCCTCTTCTGTTTACCTTTGATTTAATAATTTTAATGGTCGGGGGGCAGACACCGTCACGATGGGATTTTACTAGGTAACACTGGAATAAAGGAGCAGAGAAGTGTGTTAGACTGGGACTCTGCCTCCTGGTCCCAACTATGGATTGTCAA
>NW_022604741.1:0-43803 GCF_008692095.1 Etheostoma spectabile
GCGTCCCGGAGGTGCTTGGGTCCCAGAGCAATGACTTCCGTTTTATCTGAGTTTAACATTAGAAAATTACAGGTCATCCAGGTTTTAATATCTTGAAGGCACGTTTGAAGTTTAGCTAAATGATTAGTTTCATCCGGCTTGATCGACAGATATAACTGAGTATCATCTGCATAACAATGAAAGTTTATGGAGTGCTTCCTGATAATATGCCTAAAGGAAGCATATATAAAGTAAACAGGATTGGACCGAGCACAGATCCTTGTGGGACTCCATGACTAACTTTGGCGTGCACAGAGGATTCATCGTTAACATGAACAAACTGAGATCGATCTGATAATAAGACTTAAACCAGCTTAGAGCAGTCCCTTTAATGCCAATTAAATGTCCAATCTTTGTAATAAGATATGATGGTCAATGGTATCAAATGCAGCGCTAAGATCTAATAACACAAGTACAGAGATGAGTCCTTCGTCTGATGCAATTAGGAGGTCATTAGTAATTTCACAAGTGCTGTCTCTGTACTATGATTAACTCTAAATCCTGACTGAAAATCCTCAAATAAGCTGTTGCTATGCAGAAAGTCACACAGCTGTTTGGCGACTGCTTTCTCAAGAATCTTAGAGAGAAATGGAGGGTTGGATATAGGTCTATAGTTGGCTAAAACATCTGGATCAAGGTTGGGCTTTTTCAGAAGAGGTTTAATTACAGCTACCTTAAAGTGTTGTGGTACATAGCCTGTTAATAAAGGGTGGTTATATCTAATAAAGAAGTATTGACTAAGGGTAAAACGTCTTTAAGTAGCCTAGTCGGGATGGGGTCTAAGAGGCAGGTTGATGGTTTAGATAAAGAAACAATTGAATTAAATTGATAAAGATCAAGTGAAGCAAAGCAGTCTAAACATATATCTGGTTTTACAGCTTTTTCTAAGGTTCCTGAGTTTAGAGATAAGTCAGTGCCAGTTAAAGGCAGGTCTTGGTGAATTTTGCTTCTAATAGTTATAATTTTATCATTGAAGAACCTCATAAAGTCGTTACTACTAAGAGCTATGGGAATACTTGGCTCAGTAGAGGTGTGACCTTCTGTTAGCCTGGCTACAGTGCTGAAAAGAAACCTGGGGTTGTTCCTATTTTCCTCTATCAATGACGAGTAGTACGCTGCTCTGGCATTACGGAGGGCCTTCCTATACGTTTTAAGACTATCTTGCCAGATTAAACGAGAATTTCCAATTTGGTGGAACGCCAAATCTTCTCAAGTTTCCGCGATATTTGCTTTAATTTGCGAGTTTCAGTATTATACCATGGAGCTAACCGTCTTTGTTTTATTATCTTCTTTTTTAGAGGAGCAACAGAGTCGAGTGTCGGTCGCAGCGAGCCTGCTGCCGTATCGACAAAATTATCGATTTGGGAGGGACTAATAGCATAGGAGTCCTCCGTTACTTTATGACTTGGTAATGAATTAAATGCTAACGGAATCGCATCCTTAAATTTAGCTACAGCACTATCAGATAGACATCTTGCATAGCAGGTTTTGCCTAATGGCGTGTAGTTCAGCAGTATAAACTCAAAAGTTATCAAACAGTGGTCAGATAGAAAGGGATTCTGTGGGAACACTATTAAATGTTCAATTTCAACACCATATACCAGAACAAGATCGAGGGTGTGGTTAAAACGGTGAGTTGGTTTATGAACACTTTGAGAGAATCCAATAGAATCTAAAAGAGAGATAAACGCAGTGCTAAGGCTATCATTCTCATCGTCCACATGAATATTAAAATCCCCTACAATAAGAACTTTGTCCGCTTTTAGCACTAAGTTTGACAAAAACTCTGCAAATTTGGATAAGAATTCAGAGTATGGGCCAGGTGCTCGGTACACTATAACAAATAGAACTGGTTGCATTGATTTCCAACTTGGGTGTGAAAGACTAAGAACAAGACTTTCAAATGAGTTATAATTCAGTTTAGGTTTAGAGCTGATTAGTAGACTAGAATCGAAGATAGCTGCAACTCCACCCCCTCGGCCTGTGCCTCGAGGAATGTGAGTATTAATATGACTGGGGGGGGTGGATTCATTTAGACTAACATATTCTCCATCACCCAGCCAGGTTTCAGTCAGACAAAATAAATCAATATTACAATCTGATATTAATTCATTTACTAGTACCCCTTTAGAAGAGAGAGATCTGATGTTTAAGAGTCCACATTTAATTCTCCTATTCTTTGCACTATTGCACTTGTGGTTTAATTGTTATGAGGTTTCATGCACAGCTCCTCTTCTGTTTACCTTTGATTAAATAATTTTATTAATTTTAATGGTTGGGGGGCAGACACCGTCACTATGTGGGTTGACTAGGTAACTCCTGAAATAAGGAGCAGAGAAGTGTGTTAGACTGCGACTCTGCCTCCTGGTCCGAAATATGGATTGTCAAGGATTAGGTCCACTAATAAACTTGTCAATGTTTCTAGAAATGAGAGCTGCTCCAGCCAAGTGGGATGAATGCCGTCTCTCCGAATCAGACCAGGTCTTCCCCAGAAAGACTGCCAGTGATCCACAAAGCCCACATCATTATCTGGGCACCACCTCGATAGCCAGCGGCGAAATGACGACATGCGGCTATACATGTCATCACTGGTTAGATTCTACCACTCGTCCATTGAGACCCTGCTGATGAACTGTATCACAGTACGGCTTTAATCTGTTCGACCTGTTGCCCTCAGGAAGGCACTACAGGTGCATCAAAGCAAGGACTAACATACTCAAGAACAGTTTCTTCCCAAAAGCCATAACCACTCTGAACTCACATATGCACTGACTTCATTTCACAACACCCGGCCCCTAGACTTTCTTCTTCCCACCTACTGTGCAATACTTAATATACAATACTTTAAAAGACACTGAAATCCTGTGCAATTTCATTACAGTTCAATATTTAAAATTGTATCGTTTAATTTCAGAACTGTGCAATATTTAATATTTAATACTTTGATACACCAATAACTGCAATTTCATAACTGTAATATTATTTCATAATGTGTATAAAAACCATATTTCTCTTTTTTACTATTTATATATGTATATAGTTGTCTTTGGAACTGTGCACCTCCCCCCCTCTTTTGCACTACTTTTATTTTATTCCATGTTATATTCCTTCTTGTTGACACTGGAAAAGGGTTGCTTTAATCTCGTTGCAAAGATATTGCACATGTGTATAATGACAATAAATTTATAAATTTACCATTTTGAAGCCAGGGATTTAGACTGAAAGCCTGATATATTAGAATGCATGATTTTATTCTATAATGACCATGGGATCAAAAACTATAATGGGTTTCAATGGGACATTTTTTGTCCTCTTAGGGTCTGAGTGTCTGTATTTTGATTACTCTGTTTATGTTTTACTTTTATAGGATCTGACATTGAAATTTCAAAATGCAAGTTAAAACTCACATCCTTACTAAAAGGATAATCATTGACACAGCCAAAATTTCAACAAAAAAACAAAGTGAGGGATAAATGTCCCTAGTGAGGCACAAGCATTAACAGTAAAGCATGTAAACATGTTCTAGTACAAACACAAAAGTTGTATCCTGAAAATGCTATATAATAGTTGCCCTTTAACATAATGACCTTAGCCTATCTTTAATTTCTCACTGTCTCTCTCTGAAATCTCACTGCAGATGTATACAAAGGAATCAGGGTTATACTTTACTTCCAACAATGTTCAAACCCAAATTGTATTACCTTGAGCATTTAGTGGTCTTCTTTACAGTTAAGATTGACTGACAAATGGTAACCAAAGGTAGGGAGAGTCCGGCAGCAACACCCAGCAGCTATCCCTTTGATGTAGGCATGTCCTTGGCCGCAGCCCGGAGATGCCCAGTCTGTGAAGTAAGTCTCTCAGCAGTGTTACACCGCTGAGAGACTTACTTCTGAGAGAGAATTACAACAAACCCTTTTAACACCTGGTGTTGAAAACATTCTAACACCAACTGAAATATTTTGTGATATTGTGGTTTTAGCTGAGTGGCTAATATTAGCTTGCTTGCTTGATAACTAGACTTAGACTTAGAGACTTAGACTTAAGACTTCTCTTTATTAATCCTTTTGGGATGACTCTTGCAAGGAAATTGAAATTTCCAGCAGCATTTTTCAGCAAAATACAGTATAGAGAGAAAGAAGACAGTATAAAGATAACACTAATAATAATAATAATAATAATAATAACAATAAAACCTTTGGGTATAAAAAGACATTCACCGTAAATTATTAGTTAAGAGCAGTTCAAGTATCCAGGTATTTATGTGAGTCCAGGTATGTATGTGTATGTACTGTCCTTTTACCTATTTCCTCCTCTCTCCGAGTGAGGAGTTGTACTGTCTGATGGCATGAGGGACAAAGGAATCCTTGAGTCTGCTGGTCCTACACTTGGGAAGGAGCAGCCTTCCACTGAACAGGTTCCTCTGGTTGCTGATGACGTGTGCAGGGGTGGCTGGCAATGTCAATAATGTTCTAGTCAACCTAATCAGTATTATGTGGGGGAAACTGCAGCAATTTGACTGGAATGACATGAATAAACGTAACTAAACGTAACGTGGACAAAACTGTACTGGATAAACTCATCCGTGAACATATATATTTTAATCTGCAATTGTGTTAAACAATGAATTCTACAACTCCCATAATACCACTTCACAACGTCATCAAAAGTTAGTTTTCACATCCATTGTTTTAATTAAGAGACCCATAGTGGCAAAAAATTACGTTTTAAATTTAACAACAGCACCGGAGAAAGAGTTCTGTCAGCTTTGCTTTATCGTTGTAGGGAATTAAAACATAACCAAGATGCTACGCTAATTCAACTCAACTTGAAATCACCCTGATGTTCTGCCCACGAAAAGGAAAAAACAAACTGGAGCCCAACTCCTTATCCCTGCTCGCCCTTAGACACAAAGAAAAACTAGATAAACAGTTACTGAAGCAGTTTGCGTTGAAATTTCAACACAGAATATAATAAGCCACATTTAGATGGGCAGCATGGCAAATGACGGAGTAGGCATACATTGCTAAATTCCACCTAAAGTGGACAACCGCTGCAGGAGCACATTAATCAGTCCCATGGTGTAATTTTATCCACTCTCAGAAATGGTGAGACTGTGAAGCGTAGAGTCGTGCAGGGGCCTGAGACATACTGTCATTACCATGGAAATTTGAGATAGAGAAATGTACTAAACTACGAAAAAGGTTTTGCTACCCAGCCCAATTGGTAGCAAAACACTGCTTTAAAACTTTCACTCCTGGAAACTTAATTTAGAATCACATTTCTTCCACATTTATATGTAGGAATACATGCAATGTACTGTGTAAAGCATTTAATGCAAATGTAATCATTAAGTAACAACTAAGTTACTAGATTTGGGTTGATTTCTGTTTTTGTCAATTCATGTAAGAGCTTTAACCCATTTGCGGTTAGGTGAGCTGGGGATCTTATTGCTGCTTTTTGCAGATGATTTGGTCCTGATGGCATCATCGGTCTGTGACTTTTAGCACTCGCTGGTTTGCAGCCGGCTGGGATGAAGATCAACCCCATTAAATCTAAAGCCACTGTTCTCAGCAGGAAACAGATGGAGTGCCTACTCCAGGTGGGGAATGAGTCTTTACCCCAAGTGAAGGAGTTCAAGTATCTTGGGGTCTTGATCGCGAGCAAGGGGACAATGGAGCGGGAGATTGGCCAGAGCATTTGAGTAGTGGGGGCAGTATTGCATTTGCTTTACCAAACCATTCTCTCCATTGGAACAGAGTGCTGAGCAGGAGGGCAAAGCTTTTAATCTTCTGGTCAATTTTTGTTCCTACCTTCACCCATGGTCATGAAGGCTGGGTCATGACAGAAAGAATTAGATCCTGGGTACAAGTGGCCGAAATGGATTCTCTCAGAAGAGTGGCTGGCTGCTAGCTAGTGATCTAGCAAATTCCAAATTCCCGAATGGACCTTCGGCTGCCACTCTTCTGCAGACTCTTTCAAGGAACTCCCTACTCCCTATCTCGGCCGATAACTTGTTAACTTTGAGACAACCGGTCATCTGTTTGCTTACGTCAGCTAGCTTCTGTTAGCTTCCACTGAATGATGGCCCACCAAGCAAATCTGTTCGCTGTAGAGCTCTTTTAGCACTGTTCCCGGCTCAAACAAATGGCTAACACTTACAGACAATGTTAGTGTTGGCCACTACCTCTCTGCACTGCTGAAATTGGTGAAAGATATTTCTCACTGCAACTTCTCAACGTCATCTGCTTTGTCGCCCCATCTTTCATTGTCGACATAAAATCCCTCAGACTTCTACGTCGTCCTCTTTATGTGCACAGAGCTACGAGATGCAAGTTTGTTTACTCCGATCTTGTCATCCCTACCATACTGTCTGACCGATGCTCTGCCCCACAGTGTCGTCGTCAACACAACAAACCACACATGCAGTCTGGTAACCTGAGACCTTTAGTATGTGTTGACAGATAATTCTTCCCACCCCCTCTTGCTAAGCATCCACAAACAATACTGCTTCATTCAACTGAAACCTGGAAAAAGAATCCCCGCTCCAAGGGCCGTGGTGGTGGGCTGGCTGTAATACACCGAAAGGACTTCCTTGTCAAAAAGCTTTCAGTACCCAATGTCACCTCTCTGGAATGCCTTGCGTTCAGTCTAATTGGGTCGGCTCCACTTCAGATTGTCCTTATAATGCGTCCCCCAAAGCCTCCACCACCTTCATGTCTGAGCTATCAGAGCTACACTCACAAGACAGTGTGCTTAAACTGATCTTGTACAGAGAGCCTGTGACCCTAAGACGAATTGAGCACAAGAGGTCACTTCATGGCTTTTTCATACAAAGGAACAGGCCCTCAGTCAAAACAGAAGCCTCCAAAAGTCACACCTTGACGTGAAAAGTTGTACAAAATGGAGAAAACCTTTTCCCTACAAGGCAGAAGGGATATAATGGATGGGATTCCTAAACGTCCTACTGGCTGAGGGTCCCTCACTATCTGTGGCCACCAGGGGCACGAAGAATAAAAGTTCCTGCCGCTCTTTCCACCGGTGATTCGTTATTAAAAGGAGAGGCTGGGACAGCTGCTGCCAAGAATCAACAGCAAGTTGAGCTTTGTGATACTAAAAGTGAAGGAGATTGCTATCTCTCACCAAATCTGCAGAGGGAAAATCATCCTGTTTTCCAAGGAAAGGAGGACGTTGTGTTTCTCCTACAAGTCGACTTTAAAGAGATCTCCATCCATCTGCCGGACGGAGCTTTTCTGTTTTGTTAAAGCACATGCCCGTGTCTTTAACCCGTTCTGTTCATTGTGGAGACTCCCCAAACAAGCTAACGGACCACACATCAAACAAGTAAGGGGCTTTATCAGAGAGTCTGGACAGAGTTAGGACAGGATTTGTGTTTATTAATGAGTAATTTGCTATTGTTGCATTTGCTATTGTCTTTGTTACCATTAATGTAATCAGAGCCGCCATGCTCCAAATTTATTGCTATGAAGAATATCACTGATATAGTTGAAGTTGTGTTGAAACTGTGTTAAACTGTAGCTGTTACTTTTCCTGCCATGGAAAAGTTAATTACTTTACTGTAATTACAGTATTTTAACCGGCATTTTGGTGCCAAAATATCATTCCGGTGTCCCCTCTTTGTCTGTAAAACATGTTGAAGTCTTGCAGGATTCCCCGCTATTTCACCACTAAGAGTAGCCCTTTTGGATATTTGCAACTACAATAACCCAAAGCAGGCGGTGGTGCCCTCTAACCGCGATCTTGAACCTCACACTGGTAGCCCGACCGTGTGGCCGCTGCTGCCATCCCATTTTTACTCCTCCTATCCTTCCTACCTATCTATACACATACACAAATACACACACACAAGCTGGATTGTTGTTTGTAGCTAGAAATAGATACATAACCAGTTGTTGTTGTTCTGATTATTTGTGTATTGCGTGGGAACCGCTGGATTATACTGTCAGTATTTGATCTTTCACCCTTTCAGTGTCCCCTTTTAAAGGTAGAAGATTAAATTAATCAAATTAATTGATATTTGTACTTAAGGGCAACTATTGAGTCTTGAGTATTGAGTCAGGGTGGTGCCCCTTTTTGATGTTGTCAATTTGGGAAAATTATTAATATATGTATTCATAACTTTATTAATATTGATAAAACATCTTTTGATAAAAAGCTAATAAATGAATCTGTAAAACCTCAATTCACAACACTACACACCTCTATCTCAGGTCTCCTTTCACACTCCTCCTTGGTGACTTTAATATCCATGTGGACTCCACCAGCTGCACACTAGCCACCAAACTTCTGTATCTACTGGACTGCCTCAACTTCACACAGCATGTCCAAGGTCACACCCACATCAAAGTTCACACATTGGAGTTTGCCCCGCTGGCAATGTATCTGATCATCATGCCGCTTTACTATCCCCACCTATCTCCCTAGCTAACATACTAAACGTACAATTACATTTCAAAACATCAAATCAGTGAGTACCCCAACCCTAACAAATGTGTTCAGTTGGTACACTGCTGAACTTTGCTCCATGAAAGCCTCTGTTGCTGACTGAAGAGACTCTATAAAAGAACTGACCTCCCTGTCCACTTGGAGGCCTACAAAGAACATGTGAGCTCCTAGAAAGAAACTCATTCCAAAGCCAAGACAAATTATTACACCACCATTACCGGCAACCAGCAAAATCACCCTATGCTAACACTCACCAAGGTTGAACCTGATTCCTGGATTTCTTCCAGGCCAAAGTGGATCTTATCAAGGATTTATTATCAGTAACTCCCCATTCACTTCTATATCCAGTACTTCACCACAGGACTTCCACCCCTGCTCATCTGCCTCAGTGTTGCCTCTCCTCCTTCACGCTTGTGGACAACCATCTATTGACCAAACTGGTCACAAAAGCAAAGGCTTCCCCCTGCTCCCTGGATCCATACCTACAGCACTGGTCAAAGCATGTCTGCCTGTCCTGTCAACTGCTCCTCTGGCGTAGTACCCACCTACTTTAAAACTGCCTCAGTTACCCCTATCTTCAAGAAGCCAGGTTTGAATCCGGAAGATACAAACATCTATCAACCAATCTCCAACCTTCCATTCCGAAGTAAAATCCTGGAAAAAGCAGTTGCCGCTAAAGTGATATGTCCAATTATGAGGTCTCGCATGCAGGAAGCAATTTGTCATCAGTAGCAAACCCGCTCCAATCCAGTTGACCCAAGCTGGATTGGATTGGATCTACATAATCCCCCTTGCTCAGATTTTCGTTTTGTTTTTTGTGTTTATTGATCCCCGATGGGGAAATTACAATTTCCACTCTGTTTGTTAGTTGTCAGGACCTAATCATGCACAAGTGGAGAGATGTCAGACTAAGAAGGCTGCCAGCAAGACCAGCGCCCTGAGCGGTTGGGGGGGTACGGTGCCTTGCTCAAGGGCACCTGACAGTGCTCAGAAGGTGAAGTAGCAGCTCTCCAGCTTCCAACCCACACTCCATACTTTGGACTTGAACCAGCAACCCTCCGGTTCCCAACCCAACTGCCTGCGGACTGAGCTACTGCCACCCCAAAAACTTTATCTGCCTTCCCGCCTGTGTGATTACCCTTCCTTCCCTAAAGTGTGTCACCTGTGTGTGTAACTGTCTTTATTTTAAATGTTACGGTATAGGTTATTAGTTTAGTAATTTAGTAATTTTGTAATGTTTAGGTGTGTAGAGATCTTTTAAAAGACATGTTATTGTTGGAATAAATATGCCTACACTATGGCTGTGACTGTAACCGCATCACCGCAATACCAGCGGTGACGTGTCACTACACATACTTCTGATTTATTTTCTTGCTTTTTGCTCGCAGAAGTTACAGAAGAACAGATATTGTTTCATATGAAATGTAATGAAAGCAATAATCATTTTGTAGTTATCCTCATCGGCTGTCTTCTACATTCAAGAGTTTATGGAGAGAAAAAAAAAAAACTTAAGTTGCTCGTCACTGTATGAGGATGGAAAGTCCATTGAGCTGAGGTGGACACCTTAGCTGCAGTGTTTACCATTCCACATTAGCCTATCAGCTAGCGGAGTTTCCTTCTGCCAAAAAAACCCCATGGTTGAATTTCGACCTACATGCACATTTTGGAGCCTAAACAGAGCAGTTTATATTGGTTTTAGAGAGAGCAGAGAAAGCAAAGAAAAGCAGAGTGGCCTTAAATGACATAAAAACACCTTAATGAAATGGCAACACTGTGCTCATTGGAAACACTGTGCCAATGTTTTTCAGGGGTAACGCCATTCACTTTACCGGTGGTATTGACACAGATAAAGCTATTGTGTCTTGAGAAGCTCAACCTTGTTTCATCTTTCACGTTTAACATCATCTTTGCAATCTCTTTTTTTCTCTCCGTTACCTTGCATCCTTGAATGACCACATGAGAAATGATGTCACTCACTTATGGCACCCTGCCATTCTCGCTGTAATTTACGCTAGTCTGACAGTGTCAAAGTCTGACAAAGTCTAAAAATGTATAGGACAGCTCTTAGAAATGCAAGATCAGACTATTACTCATCACTAATAAAAGAAAATAACCAAGATTTCCTTTCAGCACTGTAGCCAGGCTGACAGACAGTCACAGCTCCATTGAGCCATCTATTCCTATAGCTCTGAGTAGTGACGACTTTATGAGCTTCTTTAATGATAAAATTATAACAATTATAGATAAAATTAATCAAGTAATGGTTCACCTTTAAACACAGTAGCACTAGAAAGAACAACAAGACCTGACATATACTTAGACTGCTTCTGTCCTATAGACCTTCAACAATTAATGTCAAATGTCTCTTCAGCTAAGCCATCTACCTGTCTCTTAGACCCCATTCCAACGAGGCTGCTTAAAGAAGCATTACCCATGATCAACACTCAATTACTAGATATGATCAATATGTCTCTATTAACAGGTTATGAACCATAATCATTTAAAGTTTCAGTGATAAAAACTCTCGTGAAAAAACCTCTAACGACCTGGAGGTCTTAGCAAACTATAGACCTTTATCTAACCTTCCCTTTCTCTCTAAGATCCTTGAGAAGGTAGTCGCTAGTCAGTTATGTGATTTTCTACATAGTAATAGTTTACTTGAGGACTTTCAGTCAGGATTTAGAAAGAATTATTCTTCACAACAACTGCACTGGTGAAAATTGCCCTTTTAACTGCTGCAGACAAAGGAATTGTCTCTGTACTTGTTTTACTAATGCTGCATTCAACACCATTGACCATACCATCCCTTTACAGAGACTGGAACATTTAGTTGGCACTAAGAAGTTGGTTTGAGTCATATTTATCCGATCAATCTCAATTTGTTAATGCTAACAATAAACCTTCCAAGTACGCTAAAGTCAGCCATGGCGTTCCACAAGGCTCAGTGCTTGGACCACTTTTATTCTCCTTATATATGCTTCCTCTAGGCAGTATTATTAGGAAACACTGAATTAACTGTTATGCGGATGACACCCAATTATCTCTATCAATCAAGCCAGACAAAACCAGTCAGTTACCTAAACTTCAAGCATGCATAAATGATATAAAATCATGTATGACCTACATAATTTTTTGATGTTCAACTCAGAAAAAAATGCAGTTATTGTGCTGGGCCCTAAACACCTACAAACTTCATTATCTAGGGATATATACAGTGGGTACGGAAAGTATTCAGACCCCTTTAAATTTTTCACTCTTTGTTTCATTGCAGCCTTTTTCCAAAAATCAAAAAAGTTCATTTTATTTCTCAGTAATGTACACTCAGCAACCCATCTTGACAGAAAAAAACAGAAATTTAGAAATTTTTGCATATTTATTAAAAACAAAAACTGAAATATCACATGGTCATAAGTATTCAGACCCTTTGTTCAGTATTTAGTAGAAGCACCCTTTTGATCTAATACAGCCATGAGTCGTTTTGGGAAAGATGCAACAAGTTTTTCACATCTGGATTTATCCTCTGCCATTCCTCCTTGCAGATCCTCTCCAGTTCTGTCAGGTTGGATGGTAAACGTTGGTGGACAGTCATTTTCAGGTCTCTCCAGAGATGCTCAATTGGGTTTAAGTCAGGGCTCTGGCTGGGCCATTCAAGAACAGCCACGGAGTTGTTGTGAAGCCACTCCTTCGTTATTTTAGCGGTGTGCTTAGGGTCATTGTCTTGTTGGAAGGTAAACCTTCGGCCCAGTCTGAGGTCCAGAGCACTCTGGAAAAGGTTTTCGTCCAGGATATCCCTGTACTTGGCCGCATTCATCTTTCCCTCGATTGCAACCAGTCGTCCTGTCCCTGCAGCTGAAAAACACCCCCACAGCATGATGCTGCCACCACCATGCTTCACTGTTGAGACTGTATTGGACAGGTGATGAGCAGTGCCTGGTTTTCTCCACACATACCGCTTAGAATTAAGGCCAAAAGTTCTATCTTGGTCTCATCAGACCAGAGGATTTTATTTATCACCATCTTGGAGTCCTTCAGGTGTTTTTTAGCAAACTCCATGCGGGCTTTCATGTGTCTTGCACTGAGGAGAGGCTTCCGTCGGGCCACTCTGCCATAAAGCCCCGACTGGTGGATTGCTGCAGTGATGGTTGACTTACTACAACTTTCTCCCATCTCCCGACTGCATCTCTGGAGCTCAGCACAGTGACCATTGGGTTCTTCTTTGCCTCTCTCACCAAGGCTCTTCTCCCCCGATAGCTCAGTTTGGCCGGACGGCCAGCTCTAGGAAGGGTTCTGGTCGTCCCAAACGTCTTCCATTTGAGGATTATGGAGGCCACTGTGCTCTTAGGAACCTTAAGTGCAGCAGAAATTTTTTTGTAACCTTGACCAGATCTGTGCCTTGCCACAATTCTGTCTCTGAGCTCTTCAGGCAGTTCCTTTGACCTCATGATTGTCATTTGCTCTGACATGCACTGTGAGCTGTAAGGTCTTATATAGACAGGTGTGTGGCTTTCCTAATCAAGTCCAATCAGTATAATCAAACACAGCTGGACTCCAATGAAGGTGTAGAACCATCTCAAGGATGATCAGAAGAAATAGACAGCACCTGAGTTACATATGAGGGTCACGGCAAAGGGTCTGAATACTTATGACCATGTGATATTTCAGTTTTTCTTTTTAATAAATTTGCAAAATTTCTACATTTCTGTTTTTTTCTGTCCAAGATGGGGTGCTGAGTGTACATTACTGAGAAATAAAATGAACTTTTTTGATTTTTGGAAAATGGCTGCAATGAAACAAAGAGTGAAAAATTTAAAGGGGTCTGAATACTTTCCGTACCCACTGTAGCTACTCTGGATGGTATTGCCCTGGCCTCCAGCACTACAACACTGTCTAGGAGTTATTTTTGATCAGGATATATCCTTTAACGCCCATCTAAAACAAACCTCAAGAACAGCATTTTTCATCTTCGTAACATTGCCAAAATTTGGAGCATCCTGTCTCAGAACGATGCTGAAAAACTAGGCCATGCATTTGTTACTTCCAGTCTGGACTACTGTAATTCTTTATCAGGTTGTTCAAATAAGTTCCTTAAGACTTGCCAGCTCATCCATAATGCTGCAACATGTGTTCTGTCAATAACTAAGAAAAGAGATCAAATTTCACCTACATTGGCTTCCTGTAAAATCCAGGATTGAATTTAAAATTCTTCCCCTGACCTACAAAACTCTAAATGGTCAAGCACCCTCTGATCTTGAAGAGCTCTTAGTGCCGTGTTGTCCCTACACTCCCAGAATTCCGAGTTACTTGTGGTTCCTAGAGTCTGGGAGCCAGAGCCCTCAGCTATCAGGCTCCTCTAGTGTGGAATCAGCTTCCGGTCTGGGTTTGAGAGGCAGATACCGTCACCACATTTAAGAGTAAACTTAAAACTACCATATAATCAATAATATAATAAAACTAGAGAGAGGCAGGGCAGTACAGCCTGACCAGTCTCCTCTCTTTACCCTGTCTCTCTTAATTATACTGTTATAGTTTTAGCCAGGGGACTTCCTTTGACACACTGAGTTCCTCTCTCCTTTATCTTTCCATTTGTGTGCATCCATGTCCCAGAAATGCTTGTTACTAACCTAGCTCTGGGGAGTCATTCCCTGGAGTCCTTATGGTCTTTATCCCCCAACATGTTTCCTTGGATCAGGGAGGCTCCAAAATCATGGTTGCAGCTGTCGCTGTGGTCCTGCTACACGTCCTGCTATGCCCTGTTACATCCTGCTACGATCTGCGGTGCCCTACTACGTCCTGCTGTGCTTTGTGTTCTTTAGAAGAAACATTCAAACACCATTTTTGACCAGTTTTTAAGGTTCTTATGTGTATTAGATTGATCAGATGAGATAAAAAATGAAAGGAGCCTTGTGTGTGCCTCTCATAGTTGTTTGTTTGTTTGTTTGTTTGTCTCACTCTCGTTTTTGAGTTGAACAGTAAATCATATGAATTGGCTGTTCGACCGACGCTGGACACACAGCCCTAACTAGGTTGACAGTTTGTTGCCGTCAGCCCAACTACAACTGACAGCCAACAGTCGGCTTGGTGTGTCGGGGCCTTAAAGGTCAGTCATGTCATCAACAGAGTTTAGCCCGTTCTTTCACACTGACCAAGGAGAATACCAGAGAAAGCATATTTGTGTGTGTGTGTGAGAGTGTGTGTGAGTGTGTGTAGCTGGGGCTGGAGTGTGTGTTTGGGGGGGGGGCCTTTTCAGCTGTTGATAAGCATCATCCTCCTTGGCCTTATTTAGACACACTGACATTGACACACATACCGACACACACACACACACACACAAACACACACACACACAGGCTATCTAGCCAAGAATGTGCCTACTTGCTTCTCTTCCTCTCCCTTAAGCCCGCACACCTACTCTCTTGAACACTGTCTCTCTATTTACTCTGTTTCCATCCTCCCCCCGCTCTCTCTTTTTCTCAATCTTTCTCCTCTCCACTAAAGTTAACCCATGTAATGTCCTCCCAAATGCCTTTTGTCCTCTGGGGTCAAAATGACTCCACCTGGTTTGACTGTTATTTAAAGTATACAGTGTAAATTGTCAATCAATTCTGTGTTACACCTTTTGTCTTACTTCAGTTCAACCTGCTCTACCAACTGAGCTATCCAGCCGCCAATGTTTCATCATTTGACTGGAAATATTCTTCTATCTCAGCTGGGTCCTCTTCCTCACTGATTCTTTCTCATCAGTCTATTCTTCATCATAATAGATGCAGTCCTCCCCTTCTGACACTTCCACTATTTCAGCTTTAGTTTCTACCTCATCCGTTGATTCTTCATCTTCATCCTAATAGATACACTGCTGCACATCTGATACTTCTTCTATCTCAGCTTTAGTGTTGTGGTTTGGGGTTTTTGGTTGAAAACAGAAGTTATTCAGTAAAACAACCATAATTCAATCAATATACTTCTAATTTATTTTTATCATTAAGAGCATAGTTGTAAACAACTAACATTATTTTCAGAGCATTTGATGTATAAAAAACATATTTTGATGGCAAAAGATTTCATTTGGGGTCAGAATGATGGGTTAATTAAGAATGCTTTATTGGCATGGGTGTATCAAAGACAATACTCCCAATAATGAATGCGCTCCATCTGCCAAATAGTCAAGTTGCATACTCTACTACTCTAATCCAGGGGTAAGCAACCTTAGGTAGGCGTGTGGTAGCTCAACCAATGGCACACTAGTAATTGTGCTAGAGCGTTTATTGGAAATATTATAATTAGCATGCCAAATGACCTTTTTCACAGCCATTGGCAGGGCTGACAGCTATTGACTGTTTGAATGATATATATATATATATATATATATATATATATATATATATATATATATATAATATAACTAAAGGGAGGCAGGGCAGTAGAGGGGGAGTGGAGCGTTCTTCCTGACCAGGCTCCTTTCTTTACCTTGTCTCTTTGTTTAATTATACTATAGTTTTAGACTGCCTATGGGACTTTCCTTTGACATACTGATCTCCGCTCTCCTCTATCTTTCCATTTGTGTGCATCCATGTCCCAGAGAACCTAATCCAGGAGAAATATTATCTCTTTTCTTAGTTCTTGTCAGAACACGCGCTGCAGCATTCTGGATAAGATGGAGAGTCTTAAGGGACTTCTTTGAGCAACCTGATAGTAAGGAATTACAGTAGTCCAGCTGGAAGTAACAAATGCATCAACTAGTTTTTCAGCATTTTGAGACAGGATTTTCCTAATTTTGGCAATGTTACGAAGATGAAAAAAAACACTGTTCTTGAGGTTTGTCTATATGGGCGTTAAAGGATATATCTTGATCAAAAGTAACTCCTAGATTTCTGACAGTAGTGCTGGAGACCAGGGAAATACCATCCAGAGTATCTATATGTTTAGATAATGAAGTTCAGAGGTGTTTAGGGCCCAGTACAATAACCATGATTTTATATCTTTAATGCATGCTTGTTTAGCTAACTGACTATACTTGGGTGTCATTCGCCTAACAATGAAAGTTAATTGAGTGTTTCCTAATAATATTGCCTAGAGAAAGCATGTATAAGGAGAATAGAATTGGTCCAAGCACTGAGCCTTGAGGAACGACATGGCTAACTTTAGCGTACGTATAGGATTTATCATTAACTTAACCAGGACTTAAACCACTTAGTGTAATTCCTTTAATGGCAACTAAATGTTCCAGTCTCTGTAACAGGATGGTATGGTCAGTATTGTCAAATGCAGCACTGAGATCTGTAACAGTGTCTTAAGAACTCTTGTTATAAATTGATACTATAAATTGAATTGAATTGAAATATATACGATAAAGACAGAGGTTGAATGCAGTCAAGCATTTGGATGAAGAGGAGGCGTCAGCTGGGCTATTTACAGACAGGTCAGAATTTATGTATAGGGACAAGGAGGGGCGGAGCGTATCATTGTGATGTGCACATCTCTAAAATAAAATAAATCAATATGTTGCAGTCAATGTTGATAATGTGGCGAGCCACCACAAATAAATAAATATATGAGAAACAGTGTTTCACTATAAAGGCAAAAATTGGCCACGGGACATTTTACCTGGAAATGGCAATCTCTACTTTGGTTCTGGCGATAGCTGCTGCCCTCACTGCTCCCTCTATGGCTCGATCCACCTTCTGTTTGGTCTTGGTGTTCTTCAGCAGGATCAGCTGTTTCCTGATGCTCCGGGCAAGTGCGTTGTTCTTGTACTTGCCTTCTTCCTTGGTACCATCAGGAAAGATCGTGCAGCCGTAGCCATGGCGCTTATTGTTCAACCACTCACCTTCGTACTTCATGCCGTTGGAGCGCTCGGAGACACCAAAGCCACTGCGTTTGTCATTCTTCCACTCGCCCATGTATGACTCGGTGGTGGTGGCATCCACACTGTCCTCTAGAGGCAGGTAGTCATCGCCTGGGTCTCCGTCTCCGAAGCTAATTGTGGAGTTGGCGTCGCTTGAACTGATGCGGCTCATGGTGGTGTCACTGTGTGTTGAGCTGCGCTTACTGGAAATTGATGAGCGTGAGTCTGATTTGCGCAATCGCTGAAGGCTCCCGAAGAGGGAGCCACGGCGAAAAAGACCCTTCTTCTTCTCTGAACCTTCTCCATCTGAGTGGAAGTTGAGTACAAAGCCACCGCGTGTACCAGCAGGGCTGTCAGACAGGCTGTCACGCAGTACTGTACCATTACTCTGCTCACTGCGGAGGGAAGACAGCGAGGTGCGTAGGGGTGAGCGGATGACAGAGGCCATACCGTACGGAACACTTTGACGCACGCCGTAGCCATGGCGCATTCCACCAGTCCACTGACCCTGGTAGGTACCTACAGCAGAAAGGGAGAGAGAAAGGGAGGAGGGAGACATCAGACTGTTATACTGTAAGTTAAATACAGGAATACAACAATCTGACAGAAAGAGAGACGGATAACAGAATCACTAATAGATTAAAGCTGCAAGCAGCGTTGGACGGGCCCTCGCACGTCAATGCTGAGTTAAACGATACCTCACACAAGACTCTACCTTAAATGTGCTGTATTTTATATAGCACTTTCCTAGTCTTAACAACTACTCAAACTCTTTTACATAGTACAGGAACCATTCACCATTCACACACTGTGGCCGAGGCTGCTGTACAAGGTGCCACCTGCTCATCAGACAAACACTCACACATTCACACTCCGATGGCACAGCATCGGGGGCAACTCGGGGTTCAGTGTCTTGCCCAAGGACACTTCGACATGGGACTGCAGGGCCAGGGATTAAACCACCAACCTTACAATTGGCAGGCAACCGCTCTACCACTGAGCCACAGCTGCCCCTTACCTTAAATGGATCACCAGTTATGAAAGGGGTGTGGCTTAATCATAGGGGAAGGTTCAAACCATTTCAATGAAGAAGGAAATCTCCGCTGAGTTTAATTACACCTCGGTGTTAGTCATAGCACTGTTAGTCATAGCAACGTTACATGGTTGCTAGGCAACTATAAGTCACAAGTAGGGGTGATCCAAGTATCCGGCTAAAACGAATATTCGGTACGGATAAAGCACTTTTGCCGAGTACAAGTATTATACAAGTAATATGAGTCAATATCCGTGCTCGGATTGAATACAACTCCTCAATCGGCCGCGCAGCGTTCTGTGATAATCAGAGCGCCACCCCGCCTACAAACCCGCTCGGATCAATCTCACACACACACAAAACATGGAGAAATGCGCTCCCTCGGCCTCGCTCTCGCTCTCTCTCTCTCTCTCTCCCGCTCCGTCAGGCAGGCAGTCAATCAGGTCTGCGGATCTGTTCCGTTAACGTTTGGGTTTCTTCAGCTTCAGGTTTGTTTTTAACTTCGGTTTATAGTACTTAAAGACTTAGTAACCAATAGATTTCTGGTGAACGTGGGTTTCAGACATGCTGCTTGGTTTAAATGTGACTCCCGTTGCGTCTCTGCCATCGGAGATTTTTTTTTTTTTACTGTCAGCTGCCATCCGCCCCCTCTCTCTCTTACTCACTCACACACACACACACACACACATATACCTGGTGTGAAAAAAAAAAATCACACTGATCATAAAAAATAAAAAGTTAAAAAAAGAAAGTTAGATTGAGTATGAAAACTCTTGTTCATTACATTTTACTTCATAATTGCAACCGCATGTGTTGTATTCATTGTGGCAAAACGTTCTGTATATAGTCTGTTTGTTTCCATGACAACACCATTGATCTGAAGCTTGATGCTGTCATGTAAATAGTTTTCAAATCAGCAATAAATATAACAATTTTTGATCAACTCATATCAAGTGCATGCTTAAATAACATACCGGTTAAAGCCCCGCACATTTCAACCCCACTGACACAGAACGTTTAGAGAACGTTAGGGAACGTTAGTTTTTGGTTCTCTAAAGGTTAGTTAGAACCAAACCAAAAACTAACGTTTAGGGAACGTTCCCTCCTAGTTATAACGTTCTCTAAACGTTAAGAGAACCAACCAACTGTAACGTTCCCCTGCGGTTGCGCCGTACCTTCACACAACGTTCCCGTTTGGTTGTTTTTGGTTGTTCTGAGTTTGTAGCATGGTTTGCTGGCACTTGATTTAAATTCACTCAAAAATGATTCGACTTACAAAATGTAAGTAAGATAAACAGCATAGCATTTATTTTTATTTAATTTTAATTCAATTTAGCTTAAAACAGTACTTTTGTGCTTGACTTCGTTTTTTTAACTGTATTAGTGAATACTAAAACAAGAATCTATCAATAGAACGATTTTCACAATTAAGAAAAGTCACTTCTTTATTCAGTTTGTAAACTGAACCGTTACAGCCCCCCACCAGTAGGGGGTCCGCTGCTCTGAGCAGACCGATTCCTCCGTTAGGAGAAGAAGGAAAAAGCCACGGACCAGGACCACGCTATAACGCTCACGGAGAGGTAAGCGAAAATACTTTACAGTTAAATGATGTTGTGGTTGTAATGGGAGGGTTTGTGGTTTAACATTAAACTCTTTCCCTCGTATGGCTTTGTTATATTCCGGTTCTTGTCAGGTTGACCAAACATAAAAGTTTGGCTGAAGTAAACAACTAACTTCAGCAGAAGTTTTCTACGTCGTCCGTCATTTTGCTATGCTAGTCATGCAGTGAGCTGCTCCAAATCTTTTCTTTTTAGTAAACTCTTTGTGCACAAACCATGTTCTCAATACTGAGTTCATGTGTTGAGCCCCAGGTGAGACTTGGAGTAAAGTCTCATGCTGTGTCAAGCCTTCTTAGTGTTTAAACATTTAGATTTTTCATGTTTGATTTTGCTATCTTAGAAGGCCACTAGCTCTCCCATTCACAAGGCGAGGACAGAGTTGGGCTTTAGATGGATTGATTACATCTTTCCCTTTGTTTGCTGCTGTGCACGACGTGTCTGCTTTGTCGCATTGTATGTGTTGTGTTGTGTCATCGTGTTAACATGCTTGCGTTTATGTTACAAATAAGATTTTTTTTCGGTCCTTTTTTAATTAGTTGTAGTGTACAGTACATAAGTAAAGCCAGTACAATCAAAGTCCTTTTTAGGCAGGTCGACCTGCGGCCATCTTGCAACGTATTTTAGTCAGTTATCCGCAAGCTGAGTGAAGGATACAGCAAGGGATGTAATATGTGTCGGCTACACAGCTGCAGTACTGGCTTCACTGATTGTCTGAACGTAACAGCATAGGTTCATCTTTTGCAATGGCATGTGCAAAAAACCTACCATAAATGAACTGACCAATATTCATGTGTACTTTTTTTTTTTTTTTTTTTAGATGAGTCAACACCACACAGAAAACCAACCGGTCGCCCAGAGCTGGAGCCTGCCACTTCAGCTTGGGACCCAGTTGACGGTATAATGGCTTTGAATGTTTTCAGTTAAATACAATTGCATGAAAAGGGACTTGAGAGAAACTAACGTTTTTGTTGTGCTTAACAGCAGAACATCATCACAAAAATAGGGCGGTGGCTCAGCCATGGAGACGGAAATGAGAGGTAAGAATACTCACTTAAATTGTTCACATATAAGTAGATAATGTATAACAACAAAACTAACAGTATTTGTTTTTTCATAGCCATGAGGACACCCGTTACCTGCATGGCACAGCGGATGGATACATTTGAGGAGAAGATGGATGAGCTCCCTGTCACCTCCCTCTGCTCCAATCACAGCTTGCTATCTGCCCAACAGCAGCTGGGCCAAATATCCAGTTCAAAGAAATATGGCTGTCTACAGGTAACCTATTGCTGCTATACTATATGTAAATAAATTATTTTCTCTCTATGGAAATGCTTTTCTTTTTTTGCGCTACTGGATCAAAAATGTTCTCTTAACATAGATTCCTACGCCAAAGCTGTGGACCGGTGTCGGCGGCTGAGGGACACGTCCAGCATCGAGACAGAAGATGAAGCAAGTGTCCAAAAAAGGCAGCGCCGACGCCCAAGGAGGTTCATGACAGATTCTTCAAGCAATGGTAAGACCATAATTATAGACTACATTTTTTCACATATTTCAAATCACATATTTTGCAATCGGTACAAATGATATGGTCTCTGTATTACAGATGAATCTGTTGCACGACCAGATAAACTGTCCAGGACGTAGCGTGCGTCTGGAAGCCCTGTCTGTAAGTTAAAATGTATGTATGTAAGAAACCAGTCATATTTCTTAACATGGAACCACTGACAGTCAACATGGTGCATATCATGGGATTGTTCTGATGTTTGTCTCTTCCTGTCTTTTTTCAGCTCAGCAGATAACACTTCCTCCACCACCTGCATGTAAGTAGTTTTTTTATATATATATATTGTCTAATATAATAGAATAGGTTCATATTTTGTAATGCCATGTGCAGGCAACCTATCAACTTCATCTTATATAATAATCATATATAATTTATTTTTATATGTATCAACGCCATGCAGGAAACCAGCTGGTTGCCCAGAGCAGGATGAGTCTTTAGTGACCCTACCACGGACTGCCACTTCATCTTGGGACCCAGTTGAAGGTACAGTTGCTTTGATTTTTGTGTTTGCAATGAAGTACAATTTAATGGCAAGGATCACTAGAGTAACATAACGTTTTTGTTTTAAACAGAAGAACTCACACAGAGGGAGGTGTCTCACACATGAAGATCAAAATGAGAGGTAAGACTCAAGTTGCTCACGTGTGTGTGTGTGTGTGTGTGTGTGTGTGTGTGTGTGTGTGTGTGTGTGTGTGTGTGTGTGTGTGTGAGAAACAATATGGTAATTAAGTGGCCATAGTTCTGCCCTAAGACGAACACTATATAATTGCATAAAATCTAATATCTTAACTGAACTGACTTCTCTTACAAAATGAGATTGTACAAGCTCTACACTGTATGTATAACTTGTTACTATATGTTTTACCGCAACTTTTCCTGTCAACCCTCGGTGGTTGTACTGGAGGTGATGCCATCCGCCGCATGCTGCTGAGACAGTGCAGCTTGCGGGGAAGAAAGACAAAGAAAGCCTTCCAGGACCTGGCTGTATGCAGGGTTATAACAGGCAGGTGTTATTTTATTGTTCACATTAGTATTATGCTTAGCTTGGCTGACAAGAGGTTTTAATTTGACTTATAACTTTGCTTCATTTTGACTTCTACTCTAGCGGCCTGCCAGAAAAACTTCTGCTGCAGAAGCGGAGGATTTGATTGGGCAAGTTCTGAAGTTTGCCCCACACAGACGGTAAATTGAAGTTCTTCTGCGTTATGTTCATAATAAAGTTAATCAAAAAATTTTTGTCAATGTGTTCATTCTTAGTATAACATGTCTAACTTTTTATTTCTTTATAGGCCAGCTGAGAAGGACTGAGCCGTGAAACCATGATCCCCTTTTTAATTTTTTTATTAATATATATTATATTGTTTTTGTGACTTATTTTGCACACATTTTACAAATATTTTTATGCATCTTGCACTACATCCTTATCTTTTTTGTATTTTTTTCAGTTGTTTGAATATTAAAGTTTTGAAATGCCATCAAGTTTGCCTGTTCATTCATTCCTACTAATATAACTTTTGTATGTATGTACGTGTGTATTTACAGTACATACACACAAATGGTACGGGTGTTATTTTTTTTTAAAGGTTATGGGAATCTAATCTTTTCTTAACGTTCTGGGAACGTTCGTTTATGGTTACAGCGAACGTTCCCCTAACGTTAAGAGACCATTCCGTAACGTTCGCTGAGGGTTGCAACGCTAATAGAACGTTCCCCTAACGTTCTCTAAAGGTTGTAACGTTAAGGGAACGTTCCCCTAACGTTCGCTAAAGGTTGCAACGTTTTCGGAACGTTCCCCTAACGTTCTCTAAAGGTTGTAACTTTTAGAGAACGTTAGGCGAACGTTCCGAGAACGTTCCCTGTAACCAAAAACGAACGTTCCCGGAACGTTAAGAAAACCTTCCAATTAACCTACAGACAACCAAAATACAACCAAAACAAACCTTCAGGGAACATTCCCACAACCAAAAACAAACGTTCTCAGAACGTTATGGGAACCAAAAATTGTTAGCTGGGAAGACAACCTGACCCACTTCCGGGTTAAATCCAACCACTTCCGGTTTAGGCCCCGCCCAGTCCGAGAACGGATCCGGATACAGATAATTCATGTGGTAAACAGATACAGATATTGCTGTACTCGCTCATCCCTAGTCACAAGACTGGCTACACTCATATGAATGAACTTAATATTGCTTACATGTGAAAAAAAAAATGTCAGTATCAGTTTAATAGTCATGTAATGTTAAAGAAAATAATTTGAATTGATGAAATTACATTCTGAACATTCCTTATGCTAAATTGTATGTTATAAGCTAGCCTAGAAGTGATTAGTCTTTTTGGTATGTCACAGTTTCACACTTTCCTTGTAACATCATTAAACCTGTTAGGAGAGAGTTTAGCTAGCTGTCAGTGTATAGAACAATACCAAAGACAGTGAAACAAGAAATCTCAAGCAGGCAAGATAATGCAGTGCTAGCTGACGGCTAACCGTTACGTCGTCACACGCAATTAGTGGCTGACCAGCCAAGCAGTGTCTGCTCAGAGATACACTACTGAAGTGTGCCATGGAGCCAGAAGCGTCAGAAAAGTGTAATAGAGGTACACAAGCAGAACAATCCATGGAGCCAGTAGAATCCTCATTAAAAACACGCTCTCATGCTTCGTCAGTAACATCCAGTGTATCATCGTGTGGGTCAGTTGCCGTGAAAGCAAGAGCGACAGCCGTAGCAGCAAAAGCACTTATTTTTTCAGAACTGCAGTTAGGCGGTGACAGAAACATCATGGCAAAGTTAGCGCCGAGCCCTAGCTAAAACATCCCACCTCCATGACTAAAACCTGAACCCAGACCTTTCAAAATAATACTGATACACTTCATCTTACCTCACAGGGAGACTAGGCAAAAGGGAACTGGATAATATTTCTGAAAATGCAGGAAATTAAGTTGTTCCTACCTAAATGTTCACCAACAGATTACTCACAGCCTAAACAACTCTTTACTTATGTTAGGACTGTACTAATCAATTTAGCCATGCTTTTGAAACAATCTTTCCATAGATCAACCTAACGTTTGCTAGTCATTTTAAATAATTGACTCTGCATGACACTCTAGATATGTGCACATCACTACATTTGAAGCAAGCCAGCATCTATGCTGGCCAGGATGTTCATGAGCCCCTCACCAGGCAAGGTGTGCCTATGCCACACATTCGGTTCAACGATGAGCATATTCCTGTGCACCACTTCAGACAACACAGTAACAATGGCCATCCTTCTCCTTGCTGTCCTGTGTCACCAAACCCCAGTAATTGCGACTCACACATAAATGACTTTGTAAGATGTCTAACACTTGTGAGCGTGTGGCTACAAGCTTAATAAAATTAAATGAGAAACCTCAAAATTACAGAGCATGGAAACGATCCTTCAGACTGCAACCAGCGATTTAAACCTGACACTGAGTGCAGAGATGGACCTTTTGCTAAAATTGTTTAGCTAGGAGTAAGCAAAGCATTCTGAGCAGATAAAAGCAATACACATCCACCGTACAGAAGCGGGATTGACTATGATGTGGAATAGGCTTGAACATACATTATGGCTGAGCTAAAGCAATAGAAAATGCTATGTTCAAACGCATTGCCAGTTTTCCAAGAATAACAAGCAAAGATGGGCCTAAGCCAGGGCTATTCATTTGCCGGCCCACGGGCCAAAAGTACAGAGTTTAATTGCTTCTTACAACTGGAGCAGTAGTACCATGGTGCGGTCATTCACAGCCCAAAAAAAGAGCTACCATAGCATCCCTTCGTGTTTCCTGGATATTGGCAAAAATGAAAAAGCCATTCACAGACTCTGAAACCATGAAGGACTGTATGCTGGCCGTCGTAGATGAGGTGATAAATGATCATAAAATAAAAACAAGCGTGGCATCTGCAATAAAAAAACGTACCCGTCAGTAGGGCTACATGATTATGACCAAAATGATAATCACAATTATTTTGATCAATATTGAGATCACGATTAATCATCACGATTATTTGTTGATTTTAACCAAAACACATTTAATAGTGACATAGGCTATTCACATCCATATTGTGCTACATTCCTCTTATGTTGAGGTTGTATGTTGTACATACATTCAGCTGCAACACATGTAAATGAATGAATGAATAAAAATGTGTCTAAAATAAATAGCCTAGGATATATTAAAAAAATATATAATAATCTCAGTGAAAGTTCCTTCACTTGTTTCAACAATAACTGATTAAAAGAGCTAGGGAGAGAGGGGGAGTGCGATGGAAGTTTGCCGTGGCGGCCGCGATAGCAGACTATACAGGTTTCCCTATCCTGCTTAACAATATACAGCTGTGTAAATAATAATTAAAACTGTGGACAAATGTCAGAAGTGTGGATCGGCGCTGTCGCCGCTCTGTCTCTGTTGCTGGGGAGTCTTGTGTGAGTGAATGGGTGCAGGGCTGCGCGGAGAGTAAGAGGAGAGATCCAATTACAGGCACGGTTTTACAGAAGAAATGTGTCATGTAAAGCAACGTTAACTATATCGATGAAACAACATTGCTTTGTTATGGAAAGGCAGCGGATGCAAGGACATTAGATGCACCGGTGCGACCTAGGAAAAATATTAGTCGCACCCTAGAGCCCTGTGAGTTAACAGACACAAACTGCACCCTAGAGCCCTGTGAGCTAACAGCCACAAACTAGCACCCTAGAGCCCTGTGAGCTAACAGACACAAACTAGCACCCTAGAGCCCTGTGAGCTAACAGACACAAACTAGCACCCTAGAGCGCTGTAAGCTAACAGACACTAACTAGCACACTAGAGCCCTGTGAGCTAACAGACACATATAAGCACTTTTCACTGCTGTGACTGAAAAACAACACAGACGGGACAAAATGTTGCGTTTACTGGTAAACTGGTAAACCTTGTGACTGACGTATAACTGACTGCTATCTGTTGTGGAATTTACTCTGTCCTCTGTGCATTGTCTACATCTAGAAACTAAGCTGCTCGGTGCAGGGAACCACTCTGACTGGGATATGATCAGACAGTGGTTTACAGAATGGTAGAATGGCTTTGCAAAAACACTTGGAGCCTTCTATGAAAATTCCGTTAATTTAATCCGACGCATTTAAAATATCGCTCGATTACGCAAATTTGATCGTGGAAAGCCAAAATCGTGTTCGTGATTAAAATTTGATTAATTGTGTAACCCTACCCGTCAGATACTTCCAACAGTAGTAGAGTTGAAATTCTTGCTGCAGATGTGTATGAAACGCTGTTAGGAGACCTGAAGATAGCTGATACTATGTCTATAGCAGTAGATGGGTCCATAGACAAAACCGATACTGCTCAGTTGTGCATATTTGTCCGTTCTTTTGACGGCAAATACTTCCGAGAGGAGCTCGGCCTGCTGCCATTAGGACTAGAGGATGGGTTCGAACAGATTTTTAGAAAGGATGCTCGGGTTCGGGTCGGGCTCGGTCACATCAGCGCGATAAGGCATTGAACATTTTGAATTTAAAACAGCTTATTATGTAGGTAATGGCGCTTGTTGCCCTGTGTGCATTGATGCGCTCATCTGTTGACATTTCCGAATGCCTTCCTACAATTGCTTAATAAAAGCGGGCTTTCCACACAAACAAACGTATGTGTCATTAGTATGAGAAACAAATGCGATTTTAACTGTGTCGGGCTAGGGTCGGGCTCAGACATAATTATCTTAATGCCTGTTGGGCTCGGGTTGGGTTCGGTTACTGCTCTGTCGGACGCGGGCCGGGCTCGGACAGAAAAATCTGGCCCGATCCGCACTCTAATTAGGACACACAACTGGCGATATAGTCTTTGGGAAAATCTCTGCTTTTTTTAAAGACAATGGTTTGGATATGAAATGTGCATGCATTCTTGTGACAGATGGGGCTACTTCCATGACAGGGAAAGTGAATGGTTTAGCAGCACGTTGGTCAGCCGAATGCTGTATTTTCCGACACTCCACAAATGCATCTCATCCCTTGTACAAATCACGGATTTGATGACAGATTTCATTGCGAGCTTGAAAAAGAACTTTGCTGCTCGAATTGGATGGACTTGTTCTGGCCACAGAACAATCACACATGTGCTTAATCATACATGTGGTGATTTAAAATATACTCACCTATAGGATTATTAGGAACACCATATTAAAACTGTGTTTGACCCCCTTTTGCCTTCAGAACTGCCTTAATTCTATGTGGCATTGATTCAACAAAGTGCTGAAAGCATTCTTTAGAAATGTTGGCCCATATTGATAGGATAGCATCTTGCAGTTGATGGAGATTTGTGGGATGCACAAGTGGAGATGAGTGGTACCCGGTGGGGTCTTCTGCTGTTGTAGCCCATCCGCCTCAAGGTTGTGCGTGTTGTGGCTTCACAAATGCTTTGCTGCATACCTCGGTTGTAACGAGTGTAAGTGTAATTTCAGTCAAAGTTGCTCTTCTATCAACTTGAATCAGTCGGCTTATTCTCCTCTGACCTCTAGCATCAACAAAGATTGTGAAATACTCAAAAAATTGACAGAAATTGCTTAAATCACCTTTCTTTCCCATTCTGGCATTCAGTTTGGAGTCCAGGAGATTGTCTTGACCAGGACCACACCCCTAAATGCATTGAAGCAACTATCATGTGATTGGTTGATTAGATAATTGCATTAATGAGAAATTGAACAGGTGTTCCCAATAATCCTTTAAGTGAGTGTATGTTCCCTCAGTGTGCAGTAGTAGCCTACACCCGTATTCTTTTGTTAGTTATAGTTGTGACTACTGTGCCCTTTTTATTTTATGCACTCTTTATTTTAATCACGCAAGTGGTGATTTAAAATATGTTCCCTCAATGTGCAGTAGTACACCTGGTATTCATGTGTTATAGTTGTGAATCCTCTGCACTATTTTAGTTTAGTTGTTGGGTCAAATGTGTTGCAAGATGTTTATTTTGTTTCAAAATGAAACTTAATGTTATTGCTAATAGCCTATTGTGCACTATTTTTTCTATGCCCATTGTTATCAGACAGGTCAGATTTGTAGCCTAGGAAGGCCTAGGCTTCTTTTGTAAGTGGACAAAGTAGGGGCTACCTCAGATTCTGTTCAGTAGCTTTGATTGTTTTCTGTGCACATTTTGCTGTGCAAACTGACCAAAGTTGAAAGAAAAACAATGAATAAACCTTACATTTTTTTCAATATACTTGTTTGTGTTTCTTTTCAAATTTGTCATTGCGAGCTGCTTCGCCGCTGAAATTATTGGCCCAGCAAACCTTCTTGGTTTGAAAATCTGGCCAAACTGAATTTGTAATTGAACAGCCCTGGTATAGAGCAATATCGAAGACAGCACAGACCCCCTTTGCCTGTATTGTGTTGACTGTACTGTTTGATTGCAAATGAAATAAAAAGATGCTCAAAAATATACACTCACCAAAAGGATTATTAGGAACACCTGTTCAATTTCTCATTAATGCAATTATCTAATCAACCACTCCCATGGCAGTTGCTTCAATGCATTTAGGGGTGTGGTCCTGGTCAATACATTCTCCGGAACGCCGAACTGAATGTCAGAATGGGAAAGAAAGGTGATTTAAGCAATTTTGAGCGTGGCGTGGTTGTTGGTGCCAGACAAGCTGGTCTGAGTATTTCACAATCTGCTCAGTTACTGGGATTTTCACACACAACCCTTTCTAGGGTTTACAAAGAATGGTGTGAAAAGGAAAAAACATCCAATAGAGGGCAGTCCTGTGGGGGAATATGCCTTGTTGATGCTAGAGGTCAGAGGAGAATGGGCCGACTGATTCAAGTTGATTGAAGAGCAACTTTGACTGAAATAACCACCAACTCAGGTATGCAGCAAAGCATTTGTGAAACCACAACATGCACAACCTTGAGCCGGATGGGCTACAACAGCAGAAGACCCCATCGGGTACTACTCATCTCCACTACAAATAAGAAAAAGAGGCTACAATTTGCAAGAGCTCACCAAAATTGGACAATTGAAGACTGGAAAAATGTTGCCTGGTCTGATGAGTCTCGATTTCTGTTGAGAAATTCTGATGCTAAAGTCAGAATTTGGTGTAAACAAAATGATAACATGGATCATCATGCCTTGTTACCACTGTGCAGGCTGGTGGTGGTGGTGAACTGGTGTGGGGGATGTTTTCTTTAGGCCCCTTAGTGCCAATTGGGCATTGTTTAAATGCCACGGCCTACCTGACAATTGTTTCTGATAGGGATGAGCGAGTACAGCATTATCTGTATATGTATCTGTTTACCACATGAACAATCCGTATCCGTACTCGGACTGGGCGGGGCCTAAACCGGAAGTGGTCAGATTTAACCAGGAAGTGGGTCGGGTTCTCTTGAAATGTGCGGGGCTTCAACCGGTATGTTATTTAAGCATGCAATTGATAGGAGTTGATCAAAAATTGTTATATTTATTGCTGATTTGAAAACTATTTCCATGACAGCATCAAGCTTCAGATCAATGGTGTTGTCATGGTAACAAACAAACTATATACAGAACGTTTTGCAACAATGAATACAACACATGCAGTTGCAATTATGAAGTAAAATGTAATGAACAAGAGTTTTCATACTCAATATAACTTTCTTTTTTTAACTTTTTATTTTTTATGATCAGTGTGATTTTTTTTGTTTTGGGTTCTTTTTTATTTTTTTATTTCTTTTATTTCCACACAAGGTAAATGTGTGTGTGTGTGTGTGTGTGTGTGTGTGTGTGTGTGTGTGTGTGTGTGTGTGTGTGTGTGTGTAAGAGAGAGACACAGAGAGAGGGGGGGGGGGCAGCTGACAGTAAAAAAAAAAAAAAAATCTCCGATGGCAGAGACGCAACGGGAGTTGCATTTAAACCAAGCAGCACGTCTGAAACCCACGTTCACCAGAAATCTACTGGTTACTATGTAAGGACTACAAACCGAAGTTAAAAACCAACCTGAAGCTGAAGAAACCCTAAACGTTAACGGAACAGATCCGCAGACCCCATTGACTGCCTGACGGAGCGAGAGCGCGGGAGCGCGAGAGTGAGAGCGAGCGAGCGAGCGAGAGAAAGAGAGAGAGAGAGAGAGAGAGAGAGCGCATTTCTCCATGTTCTGTGTGTGTGTGATTGATCCCAGCGGGTTTGTAGGCGGGGGGGGAGGGCGCGCTGTGATTATCACAGAACGCTGCGCGGCCAGTTGAGGAGTTGTTTTCAATCCGAGCACGGATATTGACTCATATTACTCGGATAAGACTTGTACTGGATACTCATTTCAGCCGGATACTCGGATCACCCCTAGTTTCTGACCATGTCCATCCCTTTATGGCCACCATGTACCCATCCTCTGATGGCTACTTCCAGCAGGATAATGCACCATGTCACAAAGCTTGAATCATTTCAAATTGGTTTCTTGAACATGACAATGAGTTCACTGTAGTAAAATGGCCCCCACAGTCACCAGAACTCAACCCAATAGAGCATCTTTGGGATTTGGTGGAACGGGAGCTTTGTGCCCTTGATGTGCATCCCACAAATCTCCATCAACTGCAAGATGCTATCCTATGAATATGGGCCAACATTTCTAAAGAATGCTTTCATCACCTTGTTGAATCAATGCCACGTAGAATTAAGGCAGTTCTGAAGGCAAAAGGGGGTCAAACACAGTATTAGTACACTGTAAAAAAAGATTAGTTGACCCAACTTAACTACGTAAAGTCATCTTGTTGCTTTGACTGAGTTAATTTGAGTCAACTTATAGCATCAAGGTTATTACACTTCAAAACACGAGTTCATACAGCAAGCAGTCGGTTGACTCAACTTTCTGTATCAAGTAAGTTAGACTTGAAAATATTATTTGCGATAACTTTGAGATGTTGGTTGAATTTATTTCATCAAGTTGCCACAACTGTGAATCAAGTTTACTCAACATGGATTGAATAATTGATACAACTCGCGATTTGTTGACTCAACTTTCTATATCGAGCAATGTGGACTGGAAAACATTAATTAAGAGAACTATAAGAATGTTGGTTGAACTTATTTTATTAAGTTTGAGCTACATTCTTTTCTACTGCTCTATTGCCAAGGTACTTGAGTTTACAGACATTGCTAAATTTCACTAATTTAAGCAAACTAATATCTGCAAAGTATCTACATGAGAATTGGCCAGTCAAACTTAAATATTAACACATGAAAAATCTGCTGAAAAGACAATAAGGACTTTTATAAAAAACCCAACAAGTCCAACTTTTGAGTGTTGAGCATTGTTGCAGGAAAATGAACTGAAATCTCCACTCTGTTCATGTTTTCATTATAACATAAAATACAAATTAGTGTCTGCAAGAGAAATTTCCTCAAAAGAAAAATGTTAAAACATGAAAACGTAAAAAACTGTGGTGGCCCACAGAAGGGCTTTACATTTCTTTTCTTCTTACAACATAGTGGAAAAGAAATTGGAAAAAAACTAGAACACTTACTCAGGGCCAAATGCAGAAACATCATCCTAAGCCATCACACTAACTGAGCAGTTTATTCTTTAAAGAGTGGACTCTGGGAGTGCACATCTCAGACCCGATTCCCATGAACAGGCGCTGAATCACCTCAAAAGTATATTTTGTGTCTTTTGGATAGTCAAGGTTCAGCATGTACAGCAGGCCCATCAGGTTCACAAAAGCGTTGGGTACATCACCAAGATGACGCATGACAATCTTTTCCTCAATGACGATGGCAACATCGTTGTAGGAAACTGGAAGGGGCTCCTTCACATCTTCAACGACCAAAAGGATTCCAATCATCATTCCCTTGATGACGTCCTCTCCAGGATCTGTTGGCTTCATGCAAAACAAACATAACAAAAAGGGGCCGGTGCTTTAGACATGTTTTGCTATATCTACACAGAGGATGCCTGAAATGATGTGTAACCATGCCCATTGTGAACTTGTTTTTGTTGAACAACATTTTGCTGCTTACCTCACATCTCTTCATCAATGTAGAAGGATTTTCCTTCACGTACCATGGCAGCCCCTGCAAAGCTGCTGCTCTCTTCCTTTGGTTTGATGCCTGCAAAAATACGATACGCGAATTCAGTGTATTTCAAAACTGATTTTTGTCAACCCTCAAATGACGGAAACTGAGCTTCAGTCCAGAGAGGCAACTTAAACTGACCTCACCGACAGATTTTATTCAACAAACCCAGCATTTCTCTCTCCATGTCCTCCATCCAACAGAGATATTTTCTTATTCAATTTGTATCAAAGTGCCTATCCAATCATATTAATTAGAGGTTTACTGTCTGTCATAATCTAAATCTCGGTCCCACTCCTCAGTGGGGTTGCAACCCCACAAACAACTATGCACTTACATCCTTGTCGAGACTCTCCATTAAGGATGTCATTTCTTGAACTTCCTCGAAGCGCTTCAACCGGAATAACTGAAGAAGTTTATGCAGATGGCTGTCCAGACCCTCATAGAACTTATTGATGTCCATTGACATGAGTCTGGTGAATTCCTTGATGATCTATGTGGAGAAGTAACATGACAGTTTTAGTTTAAGCTGAAAGTCACCTAAATTTTCACATTTGATAACAGTGGAGACTTGTCTCATGGTGCATATTTCATTATTGGTAACTTCAACAATCTGTGTCCTCAGACTGGCAGAATGGCTTGTGTGGCAGGTTATTGAATTTTATTAATGTTTACATCAGACTGACATGTCAGTGCTTTGTTATGTTGTCATAATAATTCATACATGCTAAGTAACAAGGCTGTAAGTTTAACAAATCAGTATGTACTACTATGATTTTAGTAGTTAAAATAATTCATATGAGTTAAAGCATTATTTATATCAATATATAGGAGTGGCCTACAGAAAAGATCAATTCATGTTTAATGTGTCAAATATTGTGTTAGTCATGACAGTGCAAGTTATTGCTTGTGTCTGTTGATTAAAAAAGATGAAATAGTTTCATGTTTGTATATTCTGGGTCACATCAGAAGTCAAATTACAGGTATACAGTAAATTGTTGTGTGTTTTTACTGTTATGTAAAAATGGGTCACTTTTGACCCTTAACATCATTAAAGTGTTCCATAAATGTGTTAAACAATTTTTAATTCTACTCCCAATATTTTACTTTAGGAGCACATGTACTCAATGGAAGGAATGTTAGCATTGAGCCCTGCAACATACACAATACAACATTACTACTATGCTATGACTAAGACATTTTTTTTTACAAATTTTACCTGTCTTTCAGTAAAAAGGGCTGGCCATCTGACTCTCATTTCGGCCACAGGTGGCTCCTCTTCAACAATCTCCTGTCTTCTCAGTGCGTATGTGGCATTCATTGCATCATCGATGTAGGCCAGGTTTGGGGTGGTTTTTCTCATCTCCTGGACCATCTTTTCTCTATCTTCTTCAAGACTTCGGCTGTCTTTTCCCTGGGGGAGATCTGGAAGAAAATTTGTTTCAGACCGTCGAGGTTTCTTCACTTTGTTTCTCTTCCCTCGTGTGTCCCCAGCACCTCTTTTCTCAGAATTAACCTCCAGTTCTCGGCAGCCCAAATTTTTCAATTTCTGTCTGTAATTGCCCATCTTGAACTTTATGCTGTGTTTCCATCCATACCATCCACATGTGGAGCCAGGTTCTGTAAGGCAAGGGTGTTTTTCAACGAGTGCCTTGGCTACACATCCAAAATGTTCAAGTGTAGGGTAGGTCATGAATGAATATATTTTTTCAACAAGTTTGAGCAGAATCTCAGACTTCATGTCCCTTGAAATGGATAGAAGTGCTCCACTTTCTCTAAAAGCATCATTGCCCTGCCTGAGCCTCAGCTCAACATCATATGAGAAGGTGGGAATGTGAAAATGAGCTGGCCATTGCTGTGAACGCTGACCTGCAAAGCACTCTGTTTGGCTGCTCAATGAAGAAGATGTCGTCGGAGATGATGTTTGAGCTGAAGAAGATGCTGCCGGAGACAAAGGTACAGCAGAGCCAAAAGTGTCCAAACTTGAGTCTGAAGAGACAGGGCAGAAAATGACTTGCAATGTCACCTTGTCCTTTGGTAGATCGTCAACACACGTGAGGTTACAGAAGTCTTTGAAATCCTCATCTTCATATTGAAGGTCAAATGAAGAGTGTAACTGCAGTTTGTTTTTCAACACCCGTTTCAGGCCATCAACGGAATCTGGAACTGAGTCCAAGCGGAGCTTTCTAATGTCCTTTGCTGAAACGATCACACGCAACAGCATCTTCTTGCGACTTTGAAACTCTCAGGACTTCTCTGGCGATGAAGGAAAAAAAAGAATGTAAGAAAAAACAAAATGAACAATAAACATTATTAACCATGAACATGCATACATACACATTTTCTTCTGTTTAAAACCTGTTTTTACGTTCATGGACATACTGCATGTTTTTCAGAGCAAGAAGAACACACCATTTAAAAAGTAAAATAACAGCCCAACTATACCTTAATGAAGCAAAAAAACTTTTGATGTCACCATCAGTTTCCCTGCTTTTGTGTATGGATACAAGGGTTGATATCCATTTAGTTCGTGTAATTCCACAATCACCAGTTCAGAAGACTGTTTTTTCATCAACTCATAACTGCGCAGGTGCTCCATGTACCATGCATGGTATGGTTCTATGAGGAAGGACACTTTGCTGGACACAACTACAATTTTAACCAGCTTCCCAAAGTCAGGCAGGCCACTGGTGTGCCCCACGGACAGAAACATACCCTCTGAATACTTTGTGCCATACAGGCAGGCATTGGTTGCAAGAGACAATAGACTTATGTTTCCAAATTTTAGCTCTACAGCCCGCCTCATGGAGTGCTCAAGTGCATCAGGTGAAACAACTGCAGTATGTCCAACTTCCAGATCAGGTCTGAAAAGACTTGGCAAATCTAGATGGTAAGCTAAAGTAAGCTGGTGTTTTGTTGATAGAGTGAGCAATATGTTTCTGAAATTGTGAGAATCATGCACCAACCTTTTAAAAAAGTTGTGCTTAGCTTCAAATCTAATAGTCCAGAAATCAACTAGGGGACCAAATCTCCGAATCAGTTCAGGATAATGTTCTAAGAAGTGGTGCTTGGGCAGGAGGTGGAAATCAGGAAACACCTCTTTTAATAGGCACCTGTGATCGGAGATTTTACACTCCAAGTATGCCAATGTCTCTTCTGAAAAATGTCCACTAGCTAGAAGCTCTACTATTTCTTTCAGATCTAATAGAATCCCCCAAACTTTGTCATCTTCTGGTATAATGTGACCGATCATTAGAGGCAGAAGTCTCAATAGTGTCCAGTTTTCGTGGCAATTCCCACCAATAGATTTTTTGATGCAAAAGACTTTGAAATTGGATTAGGTCTGTTGGTTTTATCTGTAAACTTGAAAGGGAAGGATTCAATTATGGAATTCAGCTCATCTATTGTAAAGTAGCGTTTGGATATCAGAGACTTTATGCATAGACTTAATTCCCGTGGCACTATTCCTTCAAAAAGGTCGTGCATAAAATCTGGGGGGAAGCCCTGGACTGTGTGGAAATGAGAAAGTCTATCGAGAACACAGTCACTCTTTACTCCATTCACAGAAACAAACTGATGTCTTTTTAATTCCAGAAGGTCCTGTTTGTGAGATTCAACTGTCCGGAGTGGAAATACTCTCTCCTTTACCTCGTGAATGTCAATATCTTGCCGACTAGCTAAACAAAACCGGCAAAATTTGTCGACATTAAAATTCTCATGAAACCCAGCAAGTGAATGGGCCCCCAAGTTGTCTGCAGACACATACAGCACAGTACCTCTAACAGTTGTTCCCAATTTCTGAACATACAATCCTTGCTGCTCAAGTACTTCAAGGTCTTTTATCAGTGGTTCAAGAATGGCTCCATACCCATATTTCTTCACATCATTGCTATGACACAGACATGCAAGGTAGATTGACTGTACAGATGATCTATATCGTATAGGTAAATTTGAAATGACCCAATAAACTGCACAGATCTTGTGTTTTTTTTTTGATGTTCCTAGTGGGTTGCACACTTCAAAGTCGTCTATGTACAGTCCTAGGGCAATGCTAAGATCTTTTGACGATAGCAAAATATTGTCTTTGTAATATAGACCGTCTCTGTATGTTTTGTACTGAGACAAGTGTTCAACTCTTTCAATATGTCCTGTCTCCAAGACTTTATCTATCACATCACTGCGATTTAACAGCTCTGTCAGGACTTTCAAAACCGGAATATAAACAAATTTCCGTCTTGAAGATGTATCTAAAACATATTCAATCGGCTCAATCACTTTAAAATTTTTCTTGTAAAAAGTTTCTCTTTTGTATTCAGAACCAAAAGGCCCGTCTTTTGACAGGAAACTTAGGGGGTTAACTTTTTTAACTATCTCTGTTATAGCAGCAGTGACTGCACTGTTCACTGCACAATTATGGTTGATCAGTACACTTTCAATTATTTTTGGTGTGTACTCTTCTACAACTGAGCTAATACTACAAAGCTCATCTATTATTTCCTGAGTTGTTGTTTTAGACACATGCAAATGTGTTTGCATACGCAGTAAGAGAGATGCAACTTTGTGTTGAAGTAAATCATGCAGGTCTAGATCCTCTATGAAATAATCTGTTAAGTCTAGATCGTCTGAGTGTGTCTCAAAGTTTGTACTTTCAGAGTTTAAAGTGCCCTGAATGAAGGTTTGATACAGGTTTTCTCGAAAATTGTCAACAGTACAGAGGTGATGTTTCTTACTCTTATGTGCACGAAAAGTACTGTACACACTTGACTGAAACCTACATTCTTTATACGGACATTTAACAGTTTCCTTATTGTGTATGTGTATTTTCAAATGTGCAAAATACTGTGAATCACTACAAGTCTCTGAAAAATTGCACAGTTCACAATTTAACCTTGCAGTCACCTGCTTTGAACGGGCTTGACTATGGTCTCTTGTTAAATGTTTTTTCAGAGATGATTCTGTCCTGAAGGAGCACACACAGTCTGCATAGACACAGGGAAGAGGACAGTTTCTTGCCTGATGACAGTGCTTCAGCTTATAATGGACAATTAGTGTGCGTTGGTTCGGCGAGGAGAAATTGCAACACTTGCAGGACCACCTCATTGAGGGGCAGTTGCCACAAACAGCACAGCCTACACTGAAGTGTTGTAACCCTGTACAGAAAACAAAGGGGGAAAAAAAAACATACAACAGTTATCAGCAAAATTGGCTTGATTGCATAAATATTTTTCATGTTGTATCAAATATTTATTTTATTTAATAATTGCCTAAAACAGTTGTCCTATATAATTGGAGTCATCCAGTGCAAAAATGAACATAATGAACATTATAACTCAAAAGGACTATTTACAATATTTACATTTAAAAAAAAAAAAGACTTAAATGTATGCCAAATCTCAAAACAGTGACGCCATTCTTCTATGTAGAACGGTTACAGACTATCTGTGATCATATTAGACTATTTTGACCTGGAGTTATCTATTGTTTTAGCTTTCCGTCTTTTATGTTTATTAAATGATTGAAATATGAACCAGAGGTGCCGTTTTGGATCATACACAATCCCTTCGGGTCGACACGATTTCAAACGGCATAGGGCTCCTTTCCCATTGGCCAACAAACCCACGTCTGATCTCCAGCTGGCGGCCTGCGTGACCGTTCACCCCCACTGCTGCGCGAGTGTAACGGCACACATATCACTATGCAGTTAAAAACAATCACCTATCACTACGTGTTTATACAGCATCTAACTCTACATAAATATATACACACACATATATATATATATATATATATATATATATATATATATATAGTCCGTACACTACGGCGGTGGTCCGTATTTTTCCACTCCTCTTCCCCACGGACCATGAGCTGCTCTGTTATCTCGCTGTCTGGTCAAAGCTGTACCAGATTGATTGATGGCGAGCAAAGCTTCTTGTGCAGGTCGCAACGTCACGTAAATTGGCGGGTGGACCCGGACATATCGATTTTACTGTTCACACATTTTTCCATAGACGACAAGTCTCGCACCGTTTCACTCGTATAAAAGTAGCGTTATTTTATTGGTGCCGAATACTTGTTACAGTTGAATGAGGCTCAACCAGAGCTACATTAATACTTGCCGTGACACTCCGGCGCTAGCTTAGCCAGCTAGCGCTAGCTAGCTAACGTTACATGCTACAGCATTTCCAAAAAACGAACATGAAATATTCATCGCATGTTATGTTGACGGATAATTTGAAACGGAGAGACATTAGATGACCAATGCACATTACCAACAGATGAATAATTAAGCTAAAACAATTTTAAATGTACTTACTTGGACGGCTCGGCTCCGAGGAAAAAAGATGGCGGTCAGCTCAGATTTTGAGAGTTCAATGCTGCGCGTGACGTCACTGCAGGCGCATGCGTGTTGGTTGAAATGCCCACCTTGACCTATTTTCTGAAGTGAACTGAATGGATTCTTATAAGTTTTTTATGAGCTTTCGCGCTTTTTTCAAGTTGTAGTTGTGGTTACTCTTCTTACTTTGTTGTAATAGGCAATAAGTTCTCTCAGCTTGTTAAAAATAGTCCCTCTGGCTAAAAGCCCAAATCCTTTTTAACAGTGTATGGTGTTCCTAATAATCCTAAGGTGAGTGTGAGTGTATATGCTGTACATATCAGTCAAAATATGCTAACATCAGATACTAGTATTTCTTTAAAGAATCAAGTATGATTCAGGGTCTAATACATTATTTTAGTGGGGACGCATGTATCTTCGGAGTTTCTCTCACACCGCTATATCAGCTTTGTAGATTTATTCAATCACTATTACATTATTGCCGCCACTGCTTCAATATTTTATGAAATGTCATGATGTCGTAATACACGACTCAAGGGCTCCCTAAACTCAAAAAATCCCCTTTCTCCCCCTTTGAGGGTGAGCAACTGGAACATTGAAAGGACATCATTATTGCAAAGTCAGGTGTGTGGTGTGTGTGGTGGTGTGTATTTTCATTTGTTACTATGGGGACTGATAATGGTGTGGGTTGGACTGGGATAGAGGGGAGGGGAGGGAGAGAAAGACCATTCACTCAAATCCTACACATTGACAACTGTACTGCTACGGATACTGTACTGATTGCAGATTCCTGATGTATGATAGTTTAAACATTGACAGCAGAGGGATGAAGGGTCTTACATTTTCCAGTTGGAATGTACACAAAGTAAACAACCCAGTCAAAAGAGGTAAAGTTCTGACCCACCTAAAGTCTCTGACATCAGACATTATGTCTTACAGGAAACTCACTTTAAGAGTGGCTCGTATGGCAGGTTAAAAGCAAATTGGATAGGGAAAGTTGACCACTTAAACTTTTCATCCAAAGCAAGAAGTGTAGCCATTCTAGTGAGAAAACGTGCCCTTTTTACAGAAAAAAAACTATTTTATTACATACTATAGTATTTTAGTGAGGGCAACTTTAAAACTGTCCTCGACACATATCTTCAGGTCCTCCACAAAGAATGTACTGGATTTATGGAGAGCAATGAACCCTTCAGGTAGGGACTTGTCATTTTATTCACCTGTATATAGCTCCTACAGTAGGCTACACTACTTCCTGGTGGACAACAGACTCGTACCGTCCACATTAAATGCTAAATATCACAGCATTCTGATTTCAGATCAAAGCCCACTTTGTGTTTAGATCATGTAGATAACCCAAACGCCTCTTGGAAACTGAACTCGCACTCACGCACCGAAAATATATTAATTTTAATACTTAAAAGAGAATTCTGGTCAATTTCCACACGTAGCTTGTTGTTTGGAAATTTGGAGTGCTGTCATTAGCCAGAAAAATGAAAACAATCAGTGCTTCTACACCTTGTTATGGATATTGTTATGGAGCCTTTTCCACATGGAGTGAGAGGGGTGCCCAGTGTATTGGTGACTTATACGTGGGAGGTGTCTTTGCTTCATTCACACAACTACAGAGGAAGTATTAGCTGGGGAATAATAACTTAATCGTTACCTACAAGTTAGGGCCTACTTTCAGAAATACTTAAAATATTTTGAGACTGAATCACAATCTAAAATAGCTGACTGTCTGAAATTATCTCCTAACTAAGTAAACTGATATCCCGCATCTATAACAATCTCTTATTAGTAATTAATAGTTCCCCATCGACTGAAAATTATAAACGTAAGTGGAAGAGGAACTTGGTGATTTTAGGAAAGAAAGTCTTGAAAAAATACATAATTGTTCAGATAACGCAAGACACTGTCTTGTCCAATTTATAATTATACATAGACTTGGAGAAACTACATAACATATACCCAGAAGTGTCAACTATGTGTGATAAGTGCCACTCTTCTGTAGCAAACCTTCTCCATAGTTTTGCTCTAAGCCCAAGGTCCAATTGTTCTGGATTGATATAACAGTTTGTCTGACATCATAAATACTTCAGTCAAACCCTTTTAAGTGATTTGTATGTTAAAGCATATACTTTAATAAAAATAATATTTAGTTTGTTGAGATTTGTGATCAGGGTACAGATATGGTGTCTCAGCTCCACCTACTTTGCTGATCACCTATACAGTAGTAGGGTGAAAGTGATTTTATTGAGGTGGTGGGAGTAGAAGGGACACAACAGAGAGTAATAAACAGGGATGAAAGCATCGACAGCAAACCTTATATCTGCAATGTAATTGTAAGACATATTTTACTTTTAAGAAACATTACAAATAAAACAAACTGTTGCCAAAAAGGAACTACACGCTGTATTCACTTAGGTTATGTCTGTTGACAAAGTTTTTCAGCTGTTTCATTGTTGTCTTCTGAAAAAAAAAAAAATTCATTATGAAGAAATGTTGACAACAGTTTAGTTATGACTGAGGGTAGGGGAGAGCCGGGACGATTGAAACGCGTGACGGATGAAACATTCCAGTTTTCTCCGAGTGCAATGATGATAGACAGACTTCTTTAGGTCTGAACATAGAGCATGTTAACCTCCTTCTATCAGCCAAATATCTTCCTGTTTATTTTCTTTCATCACGGAGTTACAGCCGATAAACCGCGTTTTGATGGTCAAAAGTAAACTTCATTAGCGGTCACATTTTTTCGATTATTAACGAGGGTTTTTCATTTAAAGGTTTGACTGCATGCTTATTCGGTAGACCAGTTAGTGTTCTCCACAATTCCAGACTTTCATATTTCATGCTCGTTTACATGAGAAGCAAAACAGGCGATAATGTCATATATCTAGGTCGGGACAGTTGAAACAGCTGTTTCAACCGTCCCCGACCTGGCTGGTACTCCATGGATTTTAAGTAAATGCACAAATATCTGTGTTCATACAATTATTTATGGAGGTGAGACATGGAAAAGCAGTTTTAGAAAGATGAAAATATATTTCGATCGATTTTCCCATGTTATCCTATGGAGACTGACGGGTTGGGGGGCGTTATTTGGATGTCCAGTGGTATAACCCATGTAGAAACCTACGTGAAATGACATTTTCTACAATAGAAACATGATATAAATAGAAAAACTTACTGTTCTAGCTATGAAAATAGCACAATCATCCACAGTGCATGATATTTCAATAACCGCTTTATACACGCTTCAGGATGACGGCAATTAGTTATTAACAGACATTCACAAAGACGCATAGTCCTGCACCAATCTATCTATAATAACACCTCTTGGAAGTACCATCCATGATATACAGTAAAATATTAAAGTTGTTGGAAGTTTATATGGCTCAAACTGTATGTTTCATTCGTCCCCGCATGCTGTTTCATTCGTCCCGTCCAGGAGGGACGGATGAAACATTACGCACGTCCCACTTTCGCTGCAATAACTCCTGACGGTTTTGTCCAAAGCTTTGTTAATTACGTTAATTAAAAAGTGTTTCAACTGTCCCGGCTCTCCCCTACAACATGTGTTGATATACTGGTATTTTGATGGGCCTGTGAAACTAGAAACTAGAAAGTCCTAAATGTCAATCTAACGCATTGGCTCTCAATCTGTGTGGCGATAAATGACAAGTGGAGCACGAATAACAGGAATCAATCAACAGTAGTTTTTAGTGACGCAATTGTTGACCTAGCAAAGCAGCATACCAAGTAAGTTAATTCAATACTCATTCAAACACACACTGTGCGATGCGGTGCACTGTCCTTGTAACTATCTCAGCCCTGACAATTGTGCCACTATAATGCATAAAACTGGTGGTTTGCAGGGTCTGGTGAAGTGGTAGAGTAATGTATTGAGACGAACACGGCAACATCAAGTACTTAACTGAAAAACAAATAAAGAAGAAAACTCTGGCACCTGGCAAAATGAAACCCAGCAGAGAGGTGAAGTCACTCCCCTTCAGGTGGACTACCATAGGCCCTATTTTGGAAGAAATAATGTATGTACTGTAGTGAATTATTATAATTTATACAGTTTATTGATCCCCTGCGGGAAAATTACAATTTGTTAGTAATCACTACACACACATGCTATTCATGCACAAATGGAGAGATGGGCTGCCAGCTTTGATCCCATTTTGATTTAAGCCATGAATTAAATCAAGAAAGTCTCAGTTTGTCACAAAACCTTTGTAGTATAAAACTGTAAAAATACATAATTAGAACACGTCAAAGTAGCATGGGTGACGTCTCACTGAAGCTATGTTGATTGTGGTTTTTACAGGAATGTAAATTAGCTGTAGGCTTGCATCATTCTCTTAATACATCCATGGCTTGCATGTCATAACTTAAAAAAGGTTCAGAAACTACAATTTCTGGACAGCTATCAGGAGGATGGCCTTGCTTCCACAAGTCCAGGCTACCTCATCACGCATTCTGCACCATGTGCTAGACAGATATTGACATAAATAACTAAGGGGTCAACAGTTACAAACAAAGTCCCCATATCAGTAGGCTAGCTCTACTTCTCACAGCCATCATTTGCATTAGTTAGGGGTAGTTATAATGTTTCCTTAAACACCAACGACTTTACGAACTAATTGGTATCCACTATGTCTTACAGTTGGCCGCAGGCTGAAGTAGTTATTTGCTGTGAAAACAAAATCAGTTCAGAGGGGCACTAAAGTTTTGGGAGCTTGTGTGTTGCCGCCATCCTGTGGGTTCAGGGGACGAGGCCAGAGGCGGTGTTGGAAATATAACTGTCTATGGACATAACACAATGATTCACATTATTCTTTTTGTTTTAATGTAAA